>NC_134093.1:92760760-93068195 GCF_000715075.1 Nicotiana tabacum | reverse complement strand
AGTCTGAACCTGGGGCTGTGCGGCCACACTCAAAATTGTGCGGTCCGCACTTTTGATTGTGCGGCCGCACTCAAAATTGTGCGGTCGCACTTGGCAGTCTGCGGCAGCACTCACTTTTGTGCGGTCTGCACTTGGAAATCTGCGGCCACACTCATTCTTGTGTGGTCCGCACTACCTCTTCTGTTTTTCCACAACTGACCTGCAACTATCATGCATATATATATGTCCTATGTACCTGAACTCTAACTGATTCTTATTATTATGAATTGCAGATGATGGTTAGATCACGTGGTGGAGGAGATACATCAAAAGGGATGGTAGAACCCTCCCGAGGCCGTGGCCGAGGACGAAGCAAGAGTACCCTACCACTAGCCATCCAGAGAGTGTTAAGCAAGAAAGCTACAACCAACAGAGTCCCTGAAGCATTAGACACCAGTGAGTATCTCCCGTCTAGGGAAACTCTGACCAAGCCCCACCTAACACCAATCTCAACAAGTCTCGGGTAGATTCTACTTGGTTGATGAATCATCTTCCGCTGCTAGTTCTTCTAAAGGTTCAGAATAGGGTACTATGATTCTGAGCCCTCTTCCTTACATACCCTGGCTACACCAATCAATGTTGATGATGATGATGACGTACCGGATGACGATAGAGGAGGAGACACTTAAGTGGGTGGTCTTGAGAGGACAAAGAAAAGGGAGATGTGGGAAGACAGATTTGTCAGCTTAACTGTCTTCAACAAATTTAGAGAGTGGTGTCCCAAAGATAGCTCACTCTTGACCGACAAATCTTGATGAAGGATTTGGAAGAGCACAACCCAAACATCCTCAGATAGTTCCAGGAGAGAAAATGATGGAAATGGTTCACCCAAAGCGCCCTCGATACAAATGAGGACTTGGTTAAAGAATTTTATGCCAATGTGGCTCACATTAAGAAGGGTACCAAGGTGAAAAAAGTGCGAAATCTGAAAATTCGATTCGACTCTTGTGCTTTGAACTCTTATGTGGGATTTGAAGAAGTGGAGGCAACCCAATACTTGGAAAATCTAGCTATGTTTGATGCAGCTCGCCCGTGGCTAGCTGAGATTTTGGCTATTCGAGGATCAACACCTCAGTGGCTCACAGCAGGGTTTCCACAGTCTGGGCCACCATAAACTTTGAAGCTAAAGGGTGGCAGACTTTCGTGTGCAGCCGCATTGACCCGTGCTTGAATAAGAACAACCTTCCACTTCCCCAAGCAGTCCCGGTGGCCTCGATTATGGCTAGGTACCCAACCAATGTGGGTGCTATAATGTCAACCAACATCACTTTGGTTGTCCAGAAGGATGAGAGATCCTACCCTTACCCGAACTTCCTCACAGAGTACTTCAATGATCAAAAGGTGGAGCCGAGGCAGTATGATACTAAGGTAAAGGCCAAGAAGCCTTTCTCATGGTACCACCTACAGGGTTCTGACAACCCAAAGTTCAAGGGTAAGGCAACTACCTCCGCTGGCCAATATGGGGAGCCAACGTTAGTAGTTACTGATTCAGATGCTGAGCCTTCCACAGATGTTATGCCTTCCACAGCAGCCGGACCTTCCACCGGGACAGCAGACATGCCACCACCTTCTTCTTCCATACCATCAGCTCCATTATCAGTGCCAGCTTTATCTACTTATCCACTGACTGGGCTGCGAGTCTCCCAGACATTGGCGAGTCTCAATAACTGGATGCAGGCAGCTACTTAAAAGTTATCTGACATATCCAGTGATGTTGCAGCATAGTCTTCTGCCCAGGCTGCACCACAGGTACCTCCGTCGGTGGTGGAAACATTGAAGAAGATTCTGGATAACCAGAATACTATTATGGAGACTATGGTGGCACATGGGGATGTCATTAAGGAGTTGGGCAAGCAGGTAAAGAAAATGCGGAAGTCTCAAGCTACGAAGAAGTCGGTGGATAAGTTGACAACAACAGTTACCAAACTTGCATCTGCTGGAGATCTACCACTGGATTTACTCATGGAGACAGCACCAGCAGTTCCAATAGCACCATAGGCAGCAACCGGCCAGTCTGAGGAGCCAGTTGCGACTGCCCACACCGCTGAGAGATGATACAGATGCTCATCAACCCTGTTGTCCCTCAGCCAGGTGATGATGAGATACCGATAGAGGAGACCGAAGGTGCTGAGGATGCCATGCAGACTGAGTCCACATAGGGAGTTCTCTTAACTCTCTACCCCTTCTTGTTCTTATTTTTTATAAGCATTGGGGACAATGCTCATTTCTATTCGGGAGGTAGTCTATTTTGAATGATTTGACATTGACATTTGGTCTGTAATAAATTTTATACTATTTTTCTTTTATCTTTATTTTCTCTTTGGTTATGTATATATTCTTCCTTTTCCCTTGATGTTTATATTCATTTTTCCCTCGATTTGTATATTCGTTTGCCTTACTTTCCGTAGTTTAGCTTCTTTAGTTTGTCTTTCTTAGTAGTATAACTTCTTATTTATTTTAGTAACTTATTTTTGGGTTGTTAGCTTCCTTTTTACGTTTGAGTGAACAATAAACCTTTGATTTTCTTAATGCCACGGTTCTTTCCAAAGGTGGATTTTGTGTAACTGGGTGGCTCTTCCCAACGATGGATGGCGTGACAACCTTCTTAAGGGATTGAGTCTGTTTTCTTTTATGTTTAGGCAAATATAGTAGTAATGAATAAAAGGGTCTCAAGCATGCTTCACTTGGTACCAACACATTTACCTCCAACCTTATGGTTAAAAACAAAGTTGTTGGCATAAAATAGCTCCAGTTATGACCTTTTGACTCTTGTATTGACTTAAACAGTCATCAAATGGTTCAGTCGAGCTATTTGTGATTCTCAATCTTAACTAGGGTTGTTGTGGGCCCTCAACTACGGTATCTTTAGCAATCCAGTAGCGTGAAAAGGGGAGGTATTGAATTACAAGTCCAAGTACCCGTGCTAATAGTCTAGAACTTGCCCCGAATATTATTCTAGGCGAAATTCTAAGTATAGCTTGACTTGGGAAATGATTGTAGGTTCTCCTTGATCCGATTTAAATTTTGTAATCTTCCATAGCCTACCAATGTGATATCCCTAGTCAACCTATTTGAACCTAAGCCTTCTTTCTTTCAATAACCACGTTACAAGCCTTTATCCATTTTGTAATGACCTTCTCTTGGCACCCAATCTTTCCTTAACATTCTTGAGAAACAATTGGCAAAAACATAAGTTTGGGGGAGAGACGAGGAGTTTGAAAGTGAAAAATGATACAAAGAAGAGAAAGAAAGGAAAAAAAGGGAAGGCAAAGAAAAGAAAGAAAGAATAAAAAAGAGAAATGCCAAAAATAAAGTGAATAAAGTAAAAAGTTGAAGGGATTCAAAGAAAAGTAAGGATGAAAGGCAGGATGAAAGGCATGGAGTAAACAAAAAAGGATAAAAATGAATGTCGTGATCAAGAAAGAGTGACGTTACGTATCTCTAGTTCCCTCGAGGAAAAATAAAATGACTCAAAAAGTCTAAAAAGCATGAGCCAGAAAGAGAAAATGGAGTGCTTGAGGAAAGATGAAACAATTCTATTCCAACAAGTCCTACCTTGGTCCAAAAGCTTTCATTACATCCCGCAAAAGCCCTACATGATTTCAGGTTGCGTGAGCTTACATTATTGGTGATTTACATGAGGGGCAAGCTTATGGTACTTAGAGCCGGACTTGTAACATTCTTTTGAGAGAGATGAGCGCACTTTTCGCAATCCTTGATTCGAGTGTTACATTCTGAAGTGAGATTTACAAATGGAGAGTAGAGGAGGAGGAGTTTAGGATCCAAAATGACCTACATGAAAGAGCGAGCGTCCTTGATGAATAGAGTCAATTCTTGATGCTCTAGTATCGCATTAGAACTATGGTACTCAAAATGTCAAATCATTGCGTTGTTGATAATTCATATGTGTTATGGGTAATTGTTGGTCCCAATTGATGTGTGATCGATTCACCTTAGGCCAGCTGAAATATCCTTTTTTCCTAGTGGAGGTGGGAATTTCCTTAATTGCTTGAGAACAATCAAGAGCTTAAGTTTGGGGGAGTTGATAAGTAGGGATTTTGACCGCTTATTTGCTCTCATTTACTTGCGTTTCAGCTAAAAAATGCTTAAATATATTCCCGAAAACTAATGAAATATGCTTTTATACAGGAACATTGGAAAACAAGCCAAAGGAGTCAAAATCAACTCATAAAGGAGTCAAAAGTGGATAAGGACCAAAACAAGGCAAAAGGCCCACAGTGTGGACCGCACAGTACTATGTGCGGCCGCAAAACAAGGGAAGAGCTATGTCAGTTCTTCTTTAGAGTATGCGGATCACACAAATATTATGCGGCCGCAGAAGAGAAGATCCAAAGAACTAGTTTTGGGCAAGTTTAAGGAGCGCGGACCGCACCACAATTATGCAGCCGCAGAATGTTAAGTGCGGCCGCACTCAATATTATGCGGTCCGCAGAAGACAAAGATCAGAGAGATGTGATTTTAAGTTCAAGAAGAAATGCGGACCACACTATTTTTATGCGGCTGCACTCATTTTTATGCGGTCCATAGAAGTCTCACACAGCCAGAGCCTAAGATCAAGGAATGCGGACCGCACTATAATTGTGTTGCTGCAGAAGCAAGAGTGCGGCCGTACTCATAAATGTTCGGTCCGCAGTAGTTGAAGGAGTGCGGCCGCAGAACTGGAACCTGTCAAGCCAAGTCTTGTTGTGCGGACCGCACACATAATTATGCGGCCGCACAACCTCCGCAGGGGCATTTTTATCAGATATTTTTCAGCTTAGTATAAATAGAACCTTTTGTCATTTTTAGGGTAAGTTTTATTTTGGGAGAGCACCCGAGCCATTTTTCTTTACTGTTTTGAGTAATATTATATTAGATTAGCTTCTAAACATTTAGATTTTCTTTCCCTAATCAATTATTATGCATTCTATCTAAATTTCTTCTTGTATTTCTTTATTTTTTATGAGTAGCTAAATCTCTAGCTAGGGTTGTGGCCCAACCCTAGTGTGGGTACTTAATGGGTGTTTGATTTAGTTCTTGTTTGTGATTGGGTTAGTGATATTTAGCCTAGTTCTTGCGTGAATTCAAGGATTAATGGTTGCAAACATTGATTCATGCCTAATTAACTTAGTCTCTACCTGAGAAAGAGAGACTAAGTCTAGAAAAATTTGGCTAATAAGAAATTGGGGTTAACTCAAGAAATTGGGGTTAACTCAAGAAATTGGGGTTAACTCAAGAAATTGATAGTCCCAATTAAAGGGTTGAATCTAGAGATAGTAAGACCCGACTTGAGCATTTATCACTTGTTTTGTGCAATACCCATTTGGACTTGAGAAAGCCAAATTGGACAAAATTACTCAAACTACCGAGAGGTATAGAGTGGGTAATTATGTGTGATTGCTATATTATAACCCAGACCAATCAAACTTTCCCTAGAGTTTACAACTCATTAGGTAATCACCTAGGTAGAAGTCACGACCCTAGATCTTTTATCATTTGGAAAACAACCAAAACCAAAAATATTGTCTCCTAGTTTTATAATTGCAATCAATAGTTTAAAGTAGAAGTAGAAACAACAAACAAGAATGTGAAAGTGTAATCTAAGGCATATTGTATAACTACACTAAATATATACCTAATCCCAATTCTAACTCCCTGAGGATTCGACCCCGACTTGCGTTGGGTTTTATTGTTGCTTCGACCGCCTCACTACCTATATTTGTGGTGTGAGTTTGGGCGACATCATTGCTCTCCCAAACTTTCTAACAGCCGGGAAAAAGGTGCATAAGCTCCTAATAAGATATTTATGTAAACCTTAAACATAATAATTGCATATGGCTTCTATGACTGGCTCCCTCACCTCTCCTCCCCTCTCCCCTCTCCCCTCCCCCCTCCCTCCCCCCCAACAAACAGAAAGGAAACAATCTTGAAACCGAGATAGTTTGGTGGGTGGCAAGTAGTTTTTCCAGAGGTTGAATCAGAATTTTAGAAGAGGTAAGCTCTAAGATGGTGACCCGTGGGAGAAAATGTTTTTTTCTTGTGAGCTTCAGGTTAATATTTTTCCAAATCAACTCCTTTCATATTTTTATTATTTTAGAGCCACAGGTAACTTCTATACATGGGGGAGCAAGGGCAACGGAAGGAGGTTATCATTCACATTTGTGTATATAAGGTTAAAAATCCTTTATATAAACTATTGAATTCCCTTAATTTCTTTGTGAATTTACTTTGTTTATTTTTTGAGTTTTCTTGATAAAGATCCTGTTTCTGCCACTTCTTCTATAGTAATCGTAGCGCTTGTAGCCTTCACAATATTGTACGTGGCAATAGGTAAAACCTTTACACTGAAATTGTACCTGTTTTTTAATCACTGTCGGTGCATATATTTTTGTTGGGATTTTAAGCTTGTGTAGCTTAAAGAGGGTGAATGAGAAATGGAGGGAAAAAGAAATATTTGAGTTTTCCTCCTTGGCAAAGGGACATTGTCCCATATTGGAGGAAGAAAAGGCTTTTGATGGGTATATATATAATTGCTCTTCTTCTAGCTCTTAAAGAGTTAAGAAGAAGGCAAGCCTCGCGCCGTCGTCGTCGTCGCTCGCTCGGCTCCGCTTCGGCTTCGGCTTCGGCTCCGGTCAGGCCCGTTTTCTTTTTCGGATTATTTTAAATCCATTTTCCCGCAATATTTCAAACAACCCTGTTCCAACAGCCATGGCTATTTCTGAAAGGTTGCAAACCTTTTCAGAAACAATGCCAGCAACTCTATAAATAGAGTTTGAATCCCAGAATCTTTCCTTATGAAATTTTCTGATCTTCTTCTTCTGCACAAAAATTCCAGTGTGTTTTTACAGCCTTCAAGTGGCTCGTTGTTCACCGATATTTTGGTACCAATTCTCCGGTGAGTTAAATCGTTCTATCCTGGGAAGATATATTCCAGCACCTCGGGTATTTGAGGGGAATAATTTTCTTAAGGACACACTGTGTATTCAGTGGGCTCGATTTATTCCTATACTGTTTTTCCAGAATTTATTTCGTTAAACAAGTATTACTAACTTTATGTTTTGTTTATATATTTCAGAAAGTTTAATTGTTTATTACAGGAATACAGATTTATAACAATCTTAAGGAAATTATTTTATTATATTCTATATTTTGTTTGTGGAGATTAAAAACATGTATGGTTTTCTACTCCTTCTGAATTTTACTATTCTGATTTTGAAGATATAAAAAAAACTTCATCAAAGTATTGAATTTCATAAAACGATTTGAAGAACATAAAAACTTCATCATTTTCTGTGAAACAGTATATAAAAAACTTCGGTTTTATTTATTATACATACTATTTTTTTTGTTAATAACAGTATTGTTTACTGTTTTGGTTTTGCCATTAATTGAATTCTTCTGTTGTTTATAGTGAGAAATGGCAATTGATAACGGAAATTCTTCTGCGACTGTTGCGGCAACGACGACAGCCTCGTCAAGCCGGACTGTTGTTCCACCGGCGGAGAAACCAAGGAAATTTTTCTGAGCCAACTTCAAAGGATGGCAGTAAAGGGTGTTCTTCTGGCTTACCACACTTGGTATGCAGAAATTCACTAGTGAAGAACCTCCAGTGCCTGTTGCGGACATGCCGGACAACGAGAAATTTATGATTGTTGAGGCGTGGAAGCAGGCAGATTTTGTTTGCAAAGGCTATATCTTAAGCGCTTTAGAGGATAACTTGTACAATGTGTACAGTGCGATGAATACTTTGAAAGAATTATGGGACGCACTTGAGAAAAAGTACAAGACTGAAGATGCATGCTTGAAGAAGTTCGTGGTGGCCAAGTTTTTAGACTATAAAATAATAGACATCAAAACTGTTGGAACACAAGTTCAGGAGCTTCAACTTATTTTTCATGACCTTATTGCTGAAGGTATGGTCGTGAATGAAGCATTTCAAGTGGCTACAATGATTGAAAAATTACCTCCTTCGTGGAGAGATTTCAAGAACTATCTTAAGCACAAGCGCAAAGAAATGAAGTTGGAAGATCTTGTGATTCGTCTCAAGATTGAGGAAGACAACAAAAAACAGCCGAGAAGAAGTCTCGTAGAAATTCAACGATCATGGGAGCTAATATCGTTGAGGAGACTGCTCCAAAAAGTAAGAAGAGAAAGAGGTATTTTGGACAGACTAAGGAGCAGAACAAAAAGAAATTTAAGGGCAGCTGCTACAATTGTGGAAAAACCGGTCACAAAGCCCCTGATTGTCGTCTCCCGAAAAAGTATAAGAAGAAGGGACAAGCCAACATAGTGGAGAAGAATGATGACATTGATGATCTGTGTGCAATGCTTTCGGAATGCAACCTAGTTGGAAATTCGAAGGAGTGGTGGATTGACTCTGGAGCCACTCGACATGTTTGTGCTGTCAAGGAAACATTTGCGACTTACTGTACTACTAGTCCCGAAGAAGAGCTTTCCATGGGAAATACTGCAACAACCAAGATTGAAGATTATGGGAAGATATTCCTGAAGATGACTTCCGGCAAGGTGTTAACGCTCAACAACATTCTTCGTGTTCCTACTATTAGGAAGAATTTAGTTTTTACTTCTTTGCTTGTTAAGAATGGATTCAAATGTGTATTTGTTTCTGATAAAGTTGTTGCAAGCAAGAGTGAAATGTATGTTGGAAAGGGCTACCTCACAGAGGGCCTCTTCAAACTAAATGTAATGGTTGTTGACAGTATGAATAAAATTTCAGCTTCTTCTTATTTATTGGAGTCAAATGATTTATGGCATATTCGTTTAGGATATGTCAATTACAAAACCTTGCGGAAGTTAATTAATTTAGAAGTATTGCCTAAATTTGAGTGTAATAAATCAAAATGTCAAATATGTGTTGAGTCTAAGTTTGTAAAACATCCTTATAAGTCTATTGAAAGGAATTCAAATCCTTTAGACTTAATTCATACTGACATTTGTGATATGAAGTCGACACTATCACGAGGTGGGAAAAAGTATTTTATTACTTTTATTGACGATTGCACTCGATGTTGTTATGTTTATTTGCTTAATAGTAAGGATGAAGCAATTGAAGCATTTAAGCAATACAAGAATGAAATGGAGAATCAATTGAATAAAAAGATCAAAATGATTAGAAGTGATAGGGGTGGAGAATATGAATTTCCGTTTGTAGAAATATGTTGGGAATATGGAATTATCCATCAAACTACTGCACCTTACACACCTCAATCCAATGGAATTGCGGAAAGGAAAAATCAGACGTTAAAGAAAATGATGAATTCTTTATTAATAAGTTCTGTATTACCGCAGAGTTTGTAGGGCGAAACTATCCTTACAGCTAACCGAATACTCAACAGAGTACCCCACAGCAAAACGCAATCTATTCCATATGAAAAATGGAAAGGAAGAAAACCCAACTTGAAATATTTCAAAGTGTGGGGGTGTCTAGCAAAGGTACAAGTTCCTTTACCTAAAAGAGTTAAAATCGGACCAAAAACTGTTGATTGCGTTTTCATTGGATATGCTACAAACAGTAAAGCATGTCGGTTTTTGGTTCATAAATTCGATAATCCCGAAATTCACATTAATACGGTAATGGAATCAGATAATGTTGAATTCTTTGAAAGCATCTATCCATATAAAACTGAATGTGAGTCGTTAAGTGAAAGACCTAAACGACCTCGAGAAGAACTAAAGGAAAATACTCCAAGTATAGAAGATCCAAGGCGTAGCAAACGTCAAAGAACATCTACTTCCTTTGGACCAGATTTTGTGATATTCTTACTTGAAAATGAGCCTCAAACTTTTAAAGCAGCTATGTCATCTTCTGATTCAGCGTTTTGGAAAGAGGCAGTCAATAGTGAGATTCAATCAATTTTGGATAACCATACATGGGAATTGGTAGATCTTCCTCCAAGAAATAAGCCTTTAGGTTCGAAATGGATCTTTAAACGGAAAGTGAAAGCTGATGGCACTATTGACAAATATAAGGCAAGACTTGTTGTCAAAGGTTATAGATAAAAGGAAGGCCTTGATTACTTTGACACTTACTCACCAGTAACGAGGATAACATCTATTAGGGTGTTAGTGGTACTAGCGGCCGTGTATGGTCTTGAAATCCATCAAATGGATGTTAAAACAGCTTTCTTAAATGGAGAATTAGAGGAAGAGATTTACATGGAACAACCTGAGGGTATTGTGGTAACTGATAAAGAAAAGAAAGTGTGCAAACTTGTTAAGTCGCTTTATGGACTTAAACAAGCACCCAAACAATGGCATGCTAAATTTGACCAAACAATGTTGGCAAGTGGGTTTAAAATCAACGAGTGCGACAAATGTGTTTACATTAAAAATACTTCAGGTCATGAAATCATTGTTTGTTTATATATTGATGACATGTTGATAATGAGCAAAAACATGGCAGATATAAATGCTACTAAGCGCATGTTGGCTAGCAAATTCGATATGAAAGACTTAGGAGTTGTTGATGTGATCTTAGGAATCAGAATTCACAAGACTCCACAAGGACTAGCATTATCACAGTCTCACTACATTGAAAAAGGTACTTGACAAGTTCAATTATTTGGATTTCAAAATTGCCAAGGCTCCAATTGACGTGAGTTATGCACTTCAAAAGAATGAAGGTGACAATTACTCACAACTGGATTATGCAAGAATATTGGGAAGTTTGATGTATATCATGAATTGTACGCGACCAGATATAGCATGTCCTATTAGTAAACTGAGTCGGTTTACAAGTAATCTCAATTACATACATTGGATGGAAATAAAACGAGTTTTGGGGTATCTCAAACATACCCAAAATTATGCTTTGCATTATAACAAATATCCCTCCGTGATCGAGGGATATAGTGATGCAAATTGGATCACTGGATCATCTGAAGTTAAATCCACGAGTGGATATGTTTTCACAATTGGGGGTGGAGCAGTATCTTGGAAATCATCCAAACAAACATGCATCGCCCGTACTACAATGGAATCTGAATTTATAACTTTAGATAAGGCCGGTGAAGAAGCTGAATGGCTCCGGAATTTCTTGGAAGATATTCCATTTTGGCCCAAACCTTTGGCACCTATTTGTATACATTATGATAGTCAAGCGGCAACAGGCAGGGCAGGGAGCGTTATGTATAATGGAAAATCTCGTCATATACGACGGAGACACAATACCATTAGACAACTACTCTCTAGTGGTGTTATCACAATTGACTATGTAAAGTCAAGAGATAACGTGTTGGATCCACTTACAAAAGGCCTATCTAGATAGGCAGTTGAAAGATCATCAAAGGGAATAGGGTTAAGGTCTAGGACAAGTCATCATGGCGGTAACTCTACCTAGCAGACTGGAGATCCCACGAGCTAGGTTCAAAGAGATCAAACAAAGTTATGAATGATGGTTCAACATTGCCAAATAACTCAACCCATTCTCGTGATGAAGACAATATTCAAAAATCGAGGTAAAGCATTAAGGCTTTTTGATGAGTCAACAAAGCTTAAAGGTTTTTTAATGATTTGCTGAGTCTGGCAGGATATGACCAGATAGTGTGTCTATAGGATTACACGTTTAGAAATCACCTATGTGAGTGTGAAGTATAAGCCGCTTCAAGGTGAATGAAAGTAAAGGCCCATTCTCTAGGCACTCATGAAACCAGGCGGTGTTCATGGATAAAATGAACACAACCGTGAGAACCATAGATGGTTAAGGATTGATTGTGTGATTTATGTTGTCTAGGTATACAACAAAGCTCGACGGTTCAAAGATATCAAATCTACCGATTGACCGAGTATATCCGATATAAGTTCACTACGAAAAGTTCAAAGAGAAACCTACTTATCCAGATGCAATTAATTCTTGCATGTAAAACACACACGCGTCCGTGCATTCCTTTATTTTATAGCAGTTCCCCATTCATGTGGGGGATTGTTGGGATTTTAAGCTTGTGTAGCTTAAAGAGGGTGAATGAGAAATGGAGGAAAAATAAAATATTTGAGTTTCCCTCCTTGGCAAAGGGACATTGTCCCATATTGGAGGAAGAAAAGGCTTTTGATGGGTATATATATAATTGCTCTTCTTCTAGCTCTTAAAGAGTTAAGAAGAAGGCAAGTCTCGCGCCGTCGTTGTCGTCGTCGCTCGCTCGGCTCGGCTTCGGCGTCGGCTTCGGCTTCGGCTTCGGATTCGAATTTGGTCAAAGATTGATTGATTAATCTTTTTGGACAAAATTCCTTTCAATTATTTAATTAATTAATTAAACAATTAACAAAAAATTCAATCCGGAATAACCCATGACCCGCGACCCGGTCCAGTCAGGCCCGTTTTCTTTCCCGGATTATTTTAAATCCATTTTCTCGCAATATTTCAAACAACCCTGTTCCAACAACCATGGTTGTTTCTGAAAGGTTGCAAACCTTTTCAGAAACAATGCCAGCAACTCTATAAATAGAGTTTGAATCCCAGAATCTTTTCTTACGAAATTTTTTGATCTTCTTTTTCTTCTTCTGCACAAAAATTTCAGTATGTTTTTACAGCCTTCGAGTGGCTCGTTGCTCACCGGCGTTTTGGTACCAACCCTTTGGTGGGTTAAATCGTTCTATCCTGAGAAGATATATTCCAGCACCTCGGGTACTTGAGGGGAATAATTTTCTTAAGGACACACTGTGTATTCAGTGGGCTCGATTTATTCCTATACTGTTTTTCCAGAATTTATTTCGTTAAACAAGTATTACTAACTTTCTGTTTTGTTTATATATTTCAGAAAGTTTAATTGTTTATTACAGCAATACAGATTTATAATAATCTTAAGGAAATTATTTTATTATATTTTGTATTTTGTTTGTGGAGATTAAAAACCTGTATGGTTTTCTACTCCTTCTGAATTTTACTATTCTGATTTGAAGATATAAAAAAACTTCATCAGAGTAGTGAACCTATTTTCTTTTTAGTCCATGCCAAAAAAAATGACTCATTTCTTTATTTGGAAATAATTTACCTTTATGCAATTATTTATAGCCACATAAAATATATGTGCCTCATTTTACACCACAAGTTTAAAAGTTTTCTCTTTTTTCTTAAACTCCGTGCCCAGTCAAATGAGTTCACATAAAATAAAATGGACGGAGTATTAATTATCAAAATTTTAACTAGTACTTATATTACTTCCCTCGTTCCAATTTATGTGAACCCGTTTAACTGGGCACAAAGTTTAAGAAAAAATGAAGACTTTTTAAATTTGTGGTCCTAAACAAGTCAAAAAGGGGTCCAGAATATTTGTGTGGTTATAAAAACTTCTCATTAAGTGCAGAATTAGAAGTTTAAGCTAAATTGTTTTCAAATTTAGGAAGGGGTCATTCTTTTTGGAATGAACCAAAAAGAAAATAGGTTCATATAAACTGAAACGGAGGTAGTATGTAATTTGTGGGTTTTGAGGTTTATATCCTATCCAAAGTAATTGTATCATTTTTCAGCAGCGTCATCCTTATTGTATGTACATTCAGAGGCGAATTCATATTTTAAACTTAAGTGAATATTCCATAAAGTTTAATAGCCTGTTTGGTCAAACGTTTTTTGAGTCAAAAATGTTTTTTTTTTTTGGTCAAAACTGTTTTTTTTAAAAAAAAATTAAGGTGTTTGGTCAAACCTTTGAAAGGAAAAAACGTGTTTTTGAGAAGAAGCAGAAGCAATTTTGGAGAAGCAGAAAAAAATAGTTTCTTTCCAAAAACACTTTTTTGAAAAGTACTTTTGAGAAAAATACACTTAGAAGCAGTTTTTAAAGCTTGGCCAAACACTAATTGCTGCTCATAAGTGTTTTTCAAATTAATTTGCCAAACGCAAACTGCTTCTCACTAAAATTACTTTAGAGAAAAATACTTTTAAAAAAAATACTTCTCAAAATAAGTTGATTTTTACAGCTCGGCGAAACGAGCTACAAGTCACATTTAAGACGGTTCACTTGGTGCAACTCGTGTATCGAGTACCAATCATGACCCTTAGTTTGGGTCGTGAGAAATACATTCTTAAATTGAAAGAGAACATGTACCACTAGTAATACATTTTTACGAAGGCTCAAATAAGTGACCGGAAAATGAGAGGAGGAAAAGGTCCTCGTAATTAAGGGAAACTAATATGATATCTTAAATATTATACAAGAATACAATCTCTGTACTATTTATTATTAGTACGTCTCGATTTCAAACAAGTTGAGATTGACTAGATGGATTTTTAGTGATTATGTTTCTCCATTTAAGCAGTCTTTAAAATTGTCTTACAAAGGGTTGAATCCTTCTTTAATAATGGCATTTCTAAAATGTGTAATGAGAGGTTATGGGAGGTTTTTCCAGTCGTACCATTCCCAACCATCACATTTTTTTGGCTCAAGATTTTGAGGAATTTGATTAGTATCAGCCAATAACAGACCGTACTATAGGACAACTACGTAGTGTGCTGGATTTGCCTCATCTAAGAAGGGATTGTTTGTCACTTTTAGTACTTCTATTTTCGTGATGTCAATTCTGTTTCCTCCTTCACTTCTCTGGTAGCACATTCCTCAAAGCTCTCCCTTGAAAAGAGAAAAACAGATGTTCTGTTTTCAAATGGCTATTTTATTAGATATTTTCATTAGATATTTTAGGTTTTTTAGATATTTTCAAACACATTCCTCAAAGCTCTCCCTTAAATTTTCATTAGATATTTTAGGTTATTTTAGTTATTATTGATTTTTGAATATTTATTCAACAGATGTTCTGTTTCCAAATAGCTATTTAATGCCTTATAGTTAATTAAATGTTAGAGACAAATTTTCAATCACATTTTTCAACCTTCTTTGTATCTTAAAAAAGAAAAAAATAGTGCAAGATACTTGTGAGCTCTCAACAAGAGAATAAATTTGCTAGAGTGAAAGAGTGCGCTGAATGCTACGCACCAAAATTCAAGACGACCTCTAGGAATTGAAAAACAAGAATGAGCAACACAAGCTCGGCGTTTGCCCATCAACAATTTCTTTCCCTTATGTATGAAAACTGCCACTGCTGCTTTTGGATATCTCATGGGCATCACTTTTTTCTCCATTTCTTAATTGACAAGTTGAATAACTGGTTGATGCTATCTTGCTCTATATATAGATCTTATATATATAAGCAATAAACAAACCAAAATGAGAGCTTTAGAGCAATGGTAAAGTTATCTCCGTATGACCTACAGGTCACGGGTTTGGGTCGTGGAATCAGCCACTAACGCTTGTATTAAAGTAGACTGTGTATATTATATCCCTTAGGGTGATACCCTTTCTCTCTTGCGTGAACGTAAGATGCTCCGATCTACCCTTTTAAACAAACCTGCAGCTAGAGACTCGAAAATTCCGAACCCTTTACATATTGGGTTAACACTGCATGCATGTGCTGCTTTACATCATGAATTTGTCATTATTTTAGTGAACTCATCCTCTACTTTTTTCCAGGACATAAAGACACATAATGTTGTCTTTTAGTACATGTTACCACAGTTTTTAAAGGCAAAAAGCGCAAAAAAAAAAAAAAAAATCACTAACCCCGCGGTTTGCATCACTTTAAGTGATGAAGCGATGACTTTAAATAACAATGCATATTAAAGTCTCAAGTATTGCATAGGTGAATGAACCAGTGCTAACAACTTGCTGGTCTCTCAATGAGCAAAGTGGACCTAATGTCACGGGACCGATTTATAAGAGTTTCGTGCGGAAAGCAAGATAGCCTGACTGCTACTCCAGTTTCAGTCCTAATCAAGAAATAAGCATAATGTCGTGCTTGAACCAAGGCAATCACACAAACTCAAAGGTTGGAAAGATAATGAACTGAAATACACACAAGGATTGGGAGGCCAAGGCCAATTTTCGGATTTACTTGATATAGAAAAGAAGGAATACAAGTGTATGAGATCTGCCTTCTAACAAGGCATATACATGTCTATATATACAATGAATGTCCACTGCAGATTTGCTGGCAGTGGACCAGTCCAGCTATGTAGCACAACTTTCTATTGGCATCATGTGATCTCCATGATTATGTTGGCAGCTTTTTTGCCAATGGTCTTGTCCAATTATTGTGCCCCAGTTCTTGCTGGCAAAGTGTTGCTTCCTTGATTGTCCTAACAGGTTGGGGTCCTACTCAGCTGTGCAGCATGTGATATTGCTGGCAGAGTATGGCCTCCATGTGGACCCTGACAACCTGTGGGATTGTTTTCTCCATGTGCAAAGACCCTCTGGTCTTTGGCAGCCAAGTTTGGCTCCGTTTGCGGCCCCATACGCAGCAGAACTTCTGGAATTAAAAAGAGAAAAGAACACCTAAAGAGTAACGAGAAGAACTACTCTTGAATAGTGGTTCCAAGAGCTCAAGAAAGCTCGATCGATTTGAGAGAATAGAAAAGAGAGAATGTTATTAATCTTCACAACAATAGCAGAGTACAACATAAGAGTTTTGTGAGCTATATAGGTGAAATCCACATGATGTGTAGTTAGTGTAGTTAGTCAGTTATAACTAACTTCTGGAAGTCACATGACCCACATGTGTTACTCTTAACAACCTTCAACTAACTTCAACTAATAATTTTAACTACTACTCGACCAATCTTTAGCATTTAACTATGGATTTAACTATGATTAATTTCCCTAACTGTGGTTATTACATACATATACGTATCAATACCCCCCCCTCCTCTTCAGACAATCCTTGTCCTCAAGGATTAAAAAATCGAAACTTGAGCTTGAAATATTGTAGGTCCTCCCAAGTGCGGCCCTCTGGTGCAATATTCATCCATTTGACAAGGATTTGTGCTATTGACTTGCCGTTCTTCTTGGCCAGCCTTCTATCTAATATTTCCTCAGGCTCTAATAGGACATGCCATGAGTCTGAATGGATCACAGCCAATGTCACAGAAGCAGTGTGAGCCCCCAGTATTTTCTTGAGCAGTGAAACATGGAAGGTTGGATGGATCTTAGAATGTGGAGGTAGAGCTAGAGTGTAGGCCACATGTCCCACTTTGGCAATGATCTTGAAGGGCCCAAAGAACTTAGCAGATAATTTATGATATGAATGGTTCTTTAAGGAGAGTTTTCTGTAAGGTTGTAACTTGATAAAGACCCAGTCACTAACTTGATAGCTTCTATCAATTCTGCTCTTGTCTGCTTGCACTTTCATTATGTGTTGAGCTTTCTCCAGATGAGCCTTTAAAGATCTTAATATGGCTTCTCTTTCCTGCAAGCTCCTGTCTATCACATCTATATGGGAATCAAAAGGTTGGTAAGGAAGTAGAGGAGGTGGTTTCTGACCATAAACAACCTCATATGGAGTCATATTGGTTGCTGAGTGAAAGGTGGTATTGTACCACCATTCTGCAAGAGGTAACTAGTATGGACATTCCTTTGGTTTATCAAAGGTCATACACCTCAAATATCATTCCAAACATTGATTGACAACTTCAGTTTAGCCATCTGTTTGAGGGTGAAAGGCAGAAGAAGTCAGAAGTGAGACTTTTTGTAATTTGAACAGCTCCTGCCAAAATTTGCTTGTGAATACCTTGTCCCTGTCAGACACAATGGTTATGGTCATTCCATGATGTCTGAACACTCCTTCCATGAATATTTGGGCTACCTCTAAGGCTGTGTAGGGATGTTTGAGGGCCATAAAATGAGCAGCCTTGTTGAGCCTGTCTACTACTACAAAAATGACCTTTTTACCTGCAGCCTTAGGCAACCCTTCTATTACATCCATAGAGATATCTTGCCAAACTCCTGCAGGGATAGGTAAAGGTTTCAATAGCCCAGGGTAAGCCACGTTCTCTCCCTTGCACCTTTGACACATATCACATTCTCTTACATAGTGATACACATCCTGCTTCATCTTTTTCCAGTAGAAATCCTGTTTTAACCTATTGAGGATAGTGGTGGTACCAGAGTATCCTCCAATAGCTCTATCATGATAGAATGACAACAATATTTATCTCAGTTCAGAATCTGCACCTACCATTATTCTTCCTTTCCTAC
Source organism: Nicotiana tabacum (assembly GCF_000715075.1). NCBI lineage: Eukaryota > Viridiplantae > Streptophyta > Magnoliopsida > Solanales > Solanaceae > Nicotiana > Nicotiana tabacum. The sequence continues at coordinate 93,050,127 of NC_134093.1, read as the reverse complement.
TAAGGATGCCACCTTGAAGCAAGTAGTGAGGTTTAGGACAATTACCATTTTGCAATCTTTGAACCAGCTTTTGGAGTGCTGGATCATGGATCCAGCTGTTCTTAACAGCCTCTAAAAGCTTAGAAACAACACCAAAGATGCTAAATAGTTCAATTGGATCCTCCTTCATGGAAAGAGCATCAACTACAATGTTGTCTTTTCCTTTTTGTAAGAGATGGTATAATCATAACCTAATATTTTGATTAACCATTTTTGTTGGCTGGGAGTGGTAATTTTCTGTTCTAGTAGATACTTGAGACGGTGGTGGTAAGTCTTGATCACAAAATGTCTCCTAGTAGGTAAGGTCTCCATTTTTGGACTGTAGAGACCAATGGCAGCAACTCCCTCTCATAGGCTGATAGTGCTTTGTTTTTCTCTGATAACCCTTTGCTGAAAAAGGCTATAGGTCTGCTATCTTGAGCCAGTACTGCCACAATGCTAGAACCAGAAGCATCAGTTTCTATTATAAAGTCTTTGATGAAATCAGGTAGTGCCAGATCACAGGTGCTATAGTGAGTGACTTTTTCAAGTCTTCAACTGCTTGAGTGGCAATAGAATTCCAGATGAAGTTCCCTTGTTTCAGCAGATCATGCAAGGGTCTTACAATCATACCATACCCCCTTATAAACCTCTTGTAGTACCTAGTGAGTCCTAAGAAACCCCTCAAGCGCTTTAGGGTGGTTGGTTGAGGCCAGTTTACTACTGCTTCCACCTTCTGATGGTACATTGCAACTCCCTCTTCAGAGATTACATGGCATAGGTAATCTATTTGTTTCACTCTAAAAGTACACTTGTTTTTCCTGAATATAGCACATGTGATCTCAATACTTGAAAAGCTTCATCAAGGTGAATTAAGTGGTCTACCCAGCTGGAACTGTATATAAGAATGTCATAAAAGAAAACCAAGATTGAGTTTTTAAGAAAGTCATGAAATATCTGGTTCATTAGGCTTTGGAATGTTGAGGGTGCATTAGTTAGGCCAAAGGGCAAGACCATGAACTCACAGTGGCCATGGTGAGTTCTAAAAGGAGTTTTTGGAATGTCACGCTCTCACATTCTGATTTGGTGCTATCCAGATCTAAGGTCTAGTTTATAAAAAGCTCCATGCAATTCATATAATAGTTCCTCAATGACAGGGATTGGGAACTTGTCCTTCACTATGCAATCATTCAATTCCCTATAATCCACACACATCTTCCATATGCCATCTTTCTTTTTCACCATCACAATTGGTGAGGAATAGGGGCTGGTGCTATGTATGATTACACCAGAAGCTAAGATCTCATCCACCATTTTCTCTATCTCATTTTTCTGGATGGTTGGATACCTATATGGCCTTTTGTTGATTGGAGAAGTACCTTCCTTTAGGATAATCTTATAATCATGCATCCCAGAAGGAGGAAGTTAGCTGGTGTAATGATCTGGCCTGTCGTTTTAAGAATTAGCGTCCTGTTCATTGGCTTAAGGTCCCGCAAAAATTCGTATTATGTGTTATGACTTGCGTATGGGGTCGAGTTCGATTTTTGGATGGTTTGCATGCTTTTGGCCAGGCCTGTTTCTGGTGCGTCGCACCTGTGCATTTTGGAGCGCAGGCACGAGTCCGCTTCTGTGATTTTTTTGCGATGTCGAGTCCTGGCAGGAGACTTCACTTCTGCGGAGTTTTGCACGCAGGTTCGATGGCCGCTTTTATGGATCAAGGATCGCAGATGCACATAGTTCCACTTCTGCGGCTAATTTGGGCGCTTCCACTCTGTCGCAGGTGCGATGATTTTTTCGCAGATGCGGATCCTGGTCTGGTATGTTGGTTTGCATATACGAGACATTCCTCACAAATGCGAGGATGCAAGTATGGCGTATCTGTCCGCAAAAGCAGAAGTCCTGGTCAGAATACAATATAATTCGAGGATTTGCCATTTTATCATATTTTGAGTTGTAGACCTCGGATTTGAGCGATTGTTCATGAGCTTTTCAAGCAAATCATTGGAGTAATTGTTCTTTATCCTAAATTGATTATATTTCATGATTCCATAATTAATTTTATCATTAAATTAGTGAATTGAATGAAAGAAAATATGAATTTTTCTAAACATCTTTTAAAAGTGTAAAATGAGGATTTGAAGGACGATTTGATATCGGAAATTGATAATTCTTGTATGGTTGGACTCGTATCGGAGTGGGTGTTCGGATTTTATAAATTTTGTTGGGTGCCAAGGCGCGGGTGCAGGGTTGACTTTTTAGTTTTAACTAAATATTAAAGCTTTATTATTCGAAATTGTTTCCTATAGATTTTATTTATGATATTAAGTTACTTTGACTAGATTTGAGCCATCCAGAGGTTGTTTCACAAGAGAACATCATTTTAGAGCATCGGTCTAGCTTCTTTGAGGTAAGTATCTTTCCTAACTTTGTGGGGGGGAGGGGGGAGGACTATCCCTTAGGATTTGAGTCATTTGTGCTAATTGTGTCATGTGAAGGCCGCGTACGCGAGGTGACAAGTATATACTCGGGCTTATTTGTTGAAATTTGACCGTTTAGGCCTTTAGGTTCTTATGCTCATTAAAAATGAAGTTGTCTTATCATGTTAAATACTCCATTCTACTAAATTTACCCTTACGTGTCTTATTTGGAGTCGATTGATTCATGCTCTACCTTTGTTGCCAATAAACCCTTATGTGCCTTAATTGAAGATGTCGCCTCCTTTATTGCCATGATGGCTTTTCCGTAATTGCTTAACCTTAGTTGAAGTTTTTATTATCTCTCCCGTAATTGCTTAACCTTAATTGAAGTTTTGTTATCCCTTCCGTAATTGCTTAACCTTAATTAAAGTTTTGTTATCCCTTTCATTGTGACTTATCCTTATTTGGAATAATTGATTTATGCTATCTCTCTTATCTTCGAATTGTACTTATGTGGAAATCGTTGTCATACATTATCTCTACTTATTGAGATATTCTTATTGAAACCGTTATTACCTGTTGAGTCTTTCATTATGATCTCGTTCTTCTATTTTTTTTTGTGTTTCTGTAGTTCTTGTGTTGATTTACTTGCCGTACTCTCGTGTTATTGTTGTTGTTGTACTCAATATTGTCTAGCCAAGGGCTATGCGTGGTTGTGGTATTGAAACTATTTTGAGGAAGATTTATGGCATATGGGCATTTGTGGTGAAAGACCTTATATTGTGTTGTTATGTTTTTGGCACACGTGGTATTGTAAAGAGGATTGTTGGGGTGTTCGCATGTGAGTTGTCTGTGCTTTTGTTACTATTGATATTTGCCGCTCCCCATTTTTCTCTCTCTCAAAAATCGGGTTTCGACATATGACAACTCTTTTAAAGGAGGCATTAAAAGAGGAGAGTCGCCACCTAACGGTTTAAGGTGCGTTAGGGCACCTATTCGCATATGACTCAGGTTTGACTAGTTTGCATCACCAGAGATCGGGTAAGGGCTCGAAATTACCTCGAAGAGAAGGTGTTAGGGACTCTTCGAGGTCCACAACTATGGGTTCCGGCTGAACTTGAATTATATGAATTAGTCGGATAAAGACAGAGAAAGCAAGAAGTTTGAGAAATTTTATTATTAAAAGGCTTTGAGAAAATACAAACACTTGATTCAAATATAGAAAGGGAATAAGATGGGGGGTTCCTAAGTTTTTTAGCCTAAAGGATCACCCCATGCGACATAAATGATACTTCGTAACTACCTCAAGATGGGGTGTTACCCATATTATTCCGCGGGCACAGACTATCATTTTCTGCTACCCGATTACTATCTATAATTTATTACCTAAAGCGCACTAGTTGATTCTAAATCATGCCTTATGCGTGCACTACTCATCCCATACCTATGGTCCAGGAGGCATTTGAACCTCTATTTTGGGTGGTTCTAGACTTGACTTAGGCTACTCAGAAAATGTTAAAACTAGGCGACAATTCAAAACAGATAGGACTACAATTAAATACAATAAAAGACTTAAGTTAGCCTCCGCGATTAGACAACAAAGGCACACAGACAGATTTCTATGTATGGTATTAGGCAGTTTCAGAGTTGAGGGAGATTGAAGTTGTTAAGCCCTATAGACATGGCTTTTAGATGATCTGATTCAGATATGCAGTCTATTTTAGACCTATGATTTCTAAATTACCAATTGTGAATACCTGTTGCTGCTAAGTCGCTTATTACAGATTATAAGTTAATAGACATATAGGCATGATCTCTAAATGGTTTGCACAGATAGTGAAACTTATTGAAAATGCTCAAAATTACCTATGCTTCCTAATAATTGCGTGGATGAGCAATGAAACAGCGTTTGAAATGCGAGCAGTGATGTCTTATAGGCATGCTTTCTAGAGATTGATGATTGGAACTGATTTTATACCTTTAGCTCTTATAGGCATGCTGTCTAGATGAACGAAGCGAATTAATTAGCTAAAATCGTATAGGCATGGTATCTAATGAACATGGTGCGGATTAAAGAACAGTTGTTAGCAATTATTACATATAGGCATGCTCTCTAGCAACACATAGCAGTAGACATGGGAATAAATAGAGCACTCATGCTTTGACAGTACACTAGTTATGTGAGTGTGTGATTACCCTAATCACATGGTCTCTAATAGTGCACAAAGAGATTTAAATATAACAGGTTGGAAAGCAATTGTATCACACAAATCCTATGAGCATGCTTTCTACCCTTTTCATGCAAGTATTAGGAGATACCCATTTCTCAATTTCACTATTATCCCAATTGTTATTACAGAATTATTACAAACTTAATAATGAATAAATTACAAAGTGGTATAAGTAATAATAGTAGGCCCAAGACAAGCCCAAAGAGATACCCAGCACTGCCAGGCCTTCAACTAAGCTCTTTCTCCACCTTTTAGCATACACGGATCTCAATATAGCCCAGAAACCATAGGAGAACTCAAACCAAACCAAACAACCATTGGTTGATCATAGGATCTAAAAACCAATCACTCACACAAATCAATTTGCACATTCAACAGACAAAAAGAGGGACAGAGCTGAGTAGTAAAGAAAGTGACCAAAGAACCTCAGGTCCTAGTGTGTTAGAGTTCACAAGCGTCTCAAAATAGACCCCGAGCAGTGCTCACACAAGGGAGGTTAATAGAGAAAGCTTTAGTGGCCTTGGCTTTCAGCCGACCAAGAATTATAGGTTCAGAATAGGGTAAATTACCAATGAGAATGAAGAATAGTGATCAGCTGGTAGAATTTAAAGAAGTGCATTTGCATTTTTAGAAACAGGCATTGCAGAGATGATCACACAATGAACATATCAGCAAAGAGGGAAAACAAACTTAAAAGTCATGTTGATATCACAAGTCCTCACTTAGCATATTGGGGCAGAGGAAATTTGTGAGAAGCCAGGGGGATTTATGACTTCTGAGATTGCAAACTAATAAGCCAAGGTGCATTAGGCTAGTAAGACAAATAATAGAACATTAACCTAACAGGTTCAAACCTAAGGGTAAAATTATGCTGCACACCAGAAGTTAAACATACCAACTCATAGCAACAAGGCAAAATAGAGTCAAATGTCATCAGGGAAACTCAAGTTGGGAAGCAATTCTAAAAGGTTCCAACTACTTGCTAGGGAGTGTAGAGTTAGGTAGGGTAAGGATATACTAAGTGATAAAATGATCATAGGAGCAAATCATAGCTAGAATGAGGGTTTTAACATTTAGTGGTGCATATCACAGATATAAATCAATCACTATAGAAATTCAGGACAAGGCCAAAAACAAACTGATGTCATATAACCAATGTAGACATTCAAAGTACCAATATATTAAGCTAAACGATTTCAAACAGTCTAAATTGTTCCAGTTAAACATAAACACATTTCAGAACTGGTAGGCATAAGAAGATGCTAGAGAGGTTCATATCACAAACAGTTTCGATACTAGCAGGATTGCACATAGAGATAGTGTAGAAACACACTGGGTTATGAAATTTCTGAGATGTGGATAGGCAAATCATGAACACAAGAGAATGAAAATTGCAAAGGCTAAAGAACTTATCAGTTACTGATTGACAAGTAGAAAAAACAAGCAAGAATAGACTCCACGACACTTTGAACGTAAACACATCTGTATAACCCAGGACTTTAGATGTGTCACGTTTCCATGGGCTTTGAGGTACCCAGGGCAATGCTCGCACCCAAGGAAGGTCAAAAAATAGGAATTCTGGTAGCCTTGGCTTTTAGCCAGCCAAGAGCCAGAGTAGAACAAGAGAATAAGCGAACAACAGAGTGAAGATCTTTAGCTTTTAAGTGGGTATTTTGTGATTCGAAGTCTTTTTCCAAAAGGGAATGGGGGATGGGTTTATATAGTAGTGAAAAAATCGAGCAATAATCAAGAAAACAGAGTAAATTAAGCAACGTACAAGGAAATTAAACATGCAAATCAATATGAAAATCAATTTAAGAGAGAAACCTGTAAATCCTAGTTTTTAGGGAAAGTGTAAATCAACAGAATCTAAACAAAAAATCAGACTCACATAGTAGCATAGAACGTATATAGACATAGTAGCATTCAAAATCAGATATTTGAACCATTCTGGTTCGATTTCGGAAGAGATTTGCTTGCCATGTTTAGGCAAGCACTTAGGTAATACCATAAGATAACAACCAGTACCAAAGGGGAGTGGGGGTCAGATATGGCAAGTAATGGTAGTCGAATCCCATATTTAGTGGGACTAGGAGAAGGATTTAGGGGGCGGCAGTTTAGGATCTTCAGAGAGCGAAGGGGAGGTTGAGAGAGTGTGAGGTCGATGGGGTAGGGGATAATAGGTTAGGGTTTGGGGGTTGGGTTAATTAAAAGGGAAGGGTGAATAAGGGTCGTTGATCTTGAGGGATCAACAGCCAAGATTAAAAGTTGGAACGGGTGGGTCATGGAGATGGGACACCGACCGGGTTTTGAATTAGTGGGTCATTTGGTTTGGGCTGGGCTATTTGGGCTAGATGTTTGAGGATTTTGGGCCATTTATTTGGTCCGAAATGGGTTTAAAAAATGGGTTGTTATTTAAATATCCAATATTTATCAAAAACTAATTTATAAAAGTAATTAATAAATAACAAAAAATATTATTTGTGCACTAAGATGATGGGAAATAATAACTTAACATTAATATAAAAAGTTATTTTGGTACAAGTAATGTAATTATACATGAATATAGGCTATTATTGTAAAAATATGCAATTAGCCTAAAAATGCAAATGCAATTATAGAAAAAATGAAGTAGAATATTATAAAACATACATGTTGGTGTAAATAATAAGTTTGTATGATTAAATCATCATAAAATAATTTGAAGGGTAATTATTGGATATTGATGTAATAAAATGCAGCAAGAAATTAATTTAGAGCTTCTAAATATTATGGAAAATTATAAAAATTGCTTGTATGGGTTTGTAAACTAAATGATGATGCAAATATAATATTTTGAAATTATATATACATTCTTTTAAAAATATGAGGGAAAATTGGGTATCAACAGCTGCCTCTCTTTACCCGAGAATGATGAAAGAATTATCGGGTAAAGAAATGATGACCGATTTTGACTGAATGGGATGATTTGAAAAATAGAGGCCGAACTCTGGTTTCTGAGTTGCCTACATATCCCTGGTATTACGAGAATCAGGCTGCGTGTAGTTTTGGATCCAGCGGTGAATTGAGCCGATGGAGCTGTTGCAGGAATGGTCGTATGCTTCGGAAAGTGTTCCTTTAGGTTGGATAATATTAGATAAGTTTATATGAGGTTGTGAATGGATGTATCTCAAAACGGTTATGGATGAGCATTTGAACGGTTATCAAGTGAAAGCGGGTAACAGACGGTGGTTGGCTGCATTTGAGTTAATTTCAGGATATGAGCACAAAACGAAAATCGGAGCAAAGATTGCTCCCGTTTAAAAGAACGGTTACCTCCTGGATTACTTGCAAAACTTAAACGCAATGCATGCAAGTATATATGGGATTATTGTGAGAATTTAAACATGATGCAAATTCCCTTTGGACCATGAAAGTTGTCTTTGGACGACAAGGATGATGTCCTGGGCCATGAATCGAGTGATAAGGGATTCGCAGGCCATGAAATAATGTTCTCTGGCCATGAAAATGGTGCCTCTGAACTATGACGCCTTTGAATAATGATGTGCAATATGGAGAGATCCTCAGGCCATGGCATGGTGTCTTCTGGCTATGAGGATGATGCCTTCGAACTATGATACCTTTGGACAAAATGGCGATGTTTCAGCCCATGAGATAAAAAGACATAATGTTGGGTCATATGCAAAGCGAAACAAGACAGAGCTTAGTCTTGTGCAAGATTGGGGCAGAGCTTAGCCCCGGGAAAGTATAAAGTAGTTCTAGATTTCAAGTAGCATAGCATTTGGTATTATGCAAGGAAAGGCAGAGCTTAGCCTTATGCAATTAGGAAGGCAATGCTTATCCTCGTTCAAGAAAGAGAGACATGGCTTAGTCTCATTAAAGGAAAGGCAGAGCTTAGCCTTATACAATTAGGGAGGCAATGCTTAGCCTCGTGCAAGAAAGAGAGACAGGGCTTAGTCTAATGCAAGGAAAGGCAGAGCTTAGCCTTATGCAATTAGGGAGATAATGCTTAGCCTCATGCAAGAAAAGAAGACAGGGCTTCGTCTCATGCAATGGAAGGCAATGCTTAGCCTTATGCAATTAGGGAGGCAATGCTTAGCCTCATGCAAGAAAAGGAGACAGGGCTTAGTCTCATGCAATGGAAGGCAATGCTTAGCCTTATGCAATTAGGGAGGTAATGCTTAGCCTTATGCAATTAGGGAGGCAATGCTTAGCCTCATGCAAGAAAAGGAGACAGGGCTTAGTCTCATGCAATGGAAGGCAATGCTTAGCCTTATGCAATTAGGGAGGTAATGCTTAGCCTCATGCAAGAAAAGGAGACAGGGCTTAGTCTAATGCAATGAAAGGCAATGCTTAGACTTATGCAATTGAGGAGGCAGGGCTTAGCCTCATGCAAAATAGGAGACAATGCTTAGTCTCATGCAAAGAAAGGCAATGCTTAGCCTTATGCTATTAGGGAGGCAATACTTAGCCTCATGCAAGAAAAAGAGATAGGGCTTAGTCTCATGTAATTAGGGAGGCAATGCTTAGCCTCATACAAGAAAAGGAGACAGGGCTTAGTCTCATGTAATGGAAGGCAATGCTTAGACTTATGCAATTAGGGAGGAAATTCTTAGCTCATGCAAGAAAAGGAGAATAGGTTTAGTCTCATGCAAAGAAAGGCAATGCTTAGCCTTATGCAAAGAAAAGACAATGAGTGATAGCGGGGTATTTCTTAGCTGGAAACACGTTTGTGTTTGGCAATCTTGTCATTATGAAGATAACGATTTTGATGTGTGTGCGTATTGCTTGTTCCTGTATCCAAAGAAAAATTGTGAGTTTTGCGGGGAAGGTTGGTTCGTGCTTTCACCTTATTGCTCTTGCTCTTGCTTCAAGATCTTGTTCGAGTTATCCTGGGTAGTATATGGCTGTTTATAAAATAATGTTTTTGAGAAAACATGCGTGCATTTGATGAATATAGTCAATAATAGTATGCATTATCAACTAAGTTAGATGAACCAATGACTGTGACACTTTTAGAGACATTGCGACTATCTTGCATTTAGAATTTTGAGGGTCCTCCTCAAAATTCTGCCCCAGTTCAATAAGCGATTCTTTGACCGTTCTGCACGTGACGAAGTTGGCTGGACTTGCTCCGGAATTTTGAGGGTCATCCTCAAAATTCTGCCCCAGTTTATGACCATGGTAAAAATGAAGATTTTATTGAGTTGTGACCGAACACACATGGCTACCTACGTATCCCCTTTTAAATGGGAATCAGGTCAAGCGTAGTTCAGTTACATCAGATGAAGAAATGCAAACAATCTAAACATAGTATCTCTTGACTGCGTCTGAGTTGATAGGTTTTGGCCAAACTTCTCCGTCCATCTCTGCGAGTCTCAGCGCTCCTCCTGTTAGTACTCTGTGAACCATGTAGGGCCCTTGCCAATTGGGCAAAAATTTCCCTTTGGCTTTATCTTGATGCGGGAAGATCCGCTTCAGCACCAGCTGCCCCGCTGCAAATTGCCTTGGTCTAACCTTTTTGTTGAAAGCTTTTGCCATTCTGTTCTGGTAGAGTTAACCGTGACATACCACATTCATTCTCTTTCCATCAATGAGAGCTAGTTGCTCGTATCGGCTCTGTACCCATTCTGCGTTGTTGAGCTCAGCTTCTTGTATACTTCTTAAAGAAGGGATCTCTACTTCAGCAGGAATAACCGCTTCAGTACCATAAACCAATAAGTAGGGAGTTTCCCCAATTGATGTGCGAACCGTGGTACGATACTCGAGTAGAGAAAATGGCACCTTCTCGTGCCATTGTTTGTAATTATCTACCATTTTCCTCAGTATCTTCTTGATGTTCTTGTTGGCGGCTTCTACAACTCCGTTCATTTGCGGTCTGTATGCCGTGGAGTTCCTATGCTTGATCTTGAACGTTTCACACATGGCTTTCATCAAATCATTGTTTAAATTAGCGGCGTTGTCAGTAATGATTGACCGAATCACTATCCTCATGTTGCGTTGTCTCATTACATGTCACAGTCATACGTTCATCGGGATAGGTAATAATAATGCTGAAAAGAAAAATGTAAAATAATAATAAATATGAAAAGCAGTAATGCATTAAAGAAAAATCTTAAAAACGTCAACAAGTGCGGCTTGATGGCTCGAGCAATTTTTTCAAAACAGAATACTGAAAAATGTCTCAAATGCTCAAAACTATTTTTTTAAAGTAATTCATGCTAATTTGTCAGGCTACCCAGGAACTCAACGGGCCCGGAATGGTGCAGTGGTTCAATTCTTGAGAAGATGCCAGTATGCATGAACCAACCGTTGGGAATGGGAATAATCAAAAGAAAGAAAAATCAAAAGGTAACCAAGTTAGTAAGGAATATTAAAATAGTGTTTATGATATTAAAACATGTTTCACAAAGTCATGCAATAATACGCGTCCTAATTTGGGGGACCTTGTTGTTCCCGAGGTAGGCCTAAGCGACACATAGACTTGGAGAAAATTGATGCCAACATTTGCATCATTTCATTAATGCCAAAACTACTTACGCAATAATGATCAACACGTTGGCATATATTTTTATCCAAGTAATGCACATAGTATGATAGCGTTCATTGGGATTGTGGAAATCCCGTCAGACCTTGGACAAGGCTTATCTTAGTGGATTATCACGTGGACAATGTTCTAACCCATACTAGGTTTGACATGATGCGTGCACAGTTAATATTGGAGTGAGGTTTCTAGAAGGGTCTAGACGGTACCCTCAAGTGGACAACTTGAGAGGGAAAGGCACGGAACCGTCGACTGCACCGCTGATCGACTAGTTTTACCACAAATAAGCCTTTCCAAATTAAAAGGGTAATTTTGGGAAGAGCGCGGACACTCATCAAGTGCCGTTATGGTATTAGTTGGGCACGAGTGGAATATAATGTGGAGCATGCTTTATGCAAAGATAATAACACATTGCCAAGTATTTGCATGATAAATATGTGAAAGCAATAAACAAAGTATTAAGATAAAACATAAAGGACGTAAAAAGAAAGAGAAAATAAGAAGTTAGTTCGTGAAACATATGGAGTATAATAAAGTGAGCAAGGGAGTAGGGATGGGAGAGACATGATATAGCTAATAAATAGCAGTCAGAGCAACTAAGGGTGGATATGGAAAGAGATGTACATGTTATAACAAATTTAAGCACATAAAGATGGAGAAGGGAAGGGTCGTACATGTTATAACGGTTTTAGACAAGTAAAGGTGAACGGGAAAGGGATGTGCTTTTTATAGCAAATCTAACAAATAAAGATGGAAAAGGAATGTGCGTTTATAATAGAGAAAACTAATCCATATAAGCCAAGTTCATTATGGTAAGACCCTAAGTGTATATCCCGGTTTTAAAGGAGGCATTAAAGAGGAGAGTCGCCACCTAACGGTTTAAGGTGCGTTAGAGAACCTATTCACATATGACTCAGGTTTGACTAGTTTTCATCACCAGAGATCGGGTAAGGGCTCGAAATTACCTTGAAGAGAAGGTGTTAGGCACTCTTCGAGGTCCACAACTGTGGGTCCCGGCTGAACTTGAATTATATGAATTAGTCGGATAAACACAGAGAAAACAAGAAGTTTGAGAAATTTTATTATTAAAAGGCTTTGAGGATCTACAAACACTTTATTCAAATATAAAAAGGGAATAAGATGGGGGGGTCCTAAGTTTTTTAGCCTAAAGGATCACCCCATGCAACATAAATGATACTTCGTAACTCCCTCAAGATGGGGTGTTGCTCGTATTATTCAGTGGGCACAGACTATCATTTCCTGCTACCAGATTACTATCTTTAATTTATTACCTAAAGCGCACTAGTTGATTCTAAATCGTGCCTTATGCATGCACTACCCGTCCCATACCTATGGTCCAGGAGGCGTTTGAACCTCTATTTAGGGTGGTTCTAGACTTGACTTAGGTTGCTCAGAAAATGTTAAAACCAGGAGACAATTCAAAATAGATAGGACTGTAACTAAATACAATTAAAGTCTCAAGTTAGCCTCCGCGATTAGACAACAGAGGCACGCAGACAGATTTCTATGTAGGGTATTAGGCAGTTTTAGTGTTGAGGGAGATTAAAGTCGTTAAGCCCTATAGACATGGCTTCTAGATTATCTGATTCAGATATGCAGGCTATTTTAGACCTATGATTTCTAAATAACCAGTTGTGAATATCTGTTGCTGCTACGTCGCTTATTACAGATTATAAGTTAATAGACCTATAGGCATGATCTCTAAATGGTTTGCACAGATAGTGAAACTTATTAGAAATGCTCAAAATTACCTATGCTTCCTAATAATTGCGTGGATGAGCAATGAAACAGCATTTGAAAAGCAAGCAGTGATGTCTTATAGGCATGATTTCTAGAGATTGACGATTGAAACTGATTTTATACCTTTAGCTCTTATAGACATGCTGTCTATATGAGCGAAGAGAATTAATTAGCTAAAATCCTATAGGCATGGTATCTAATGAACATGGTGCAGATTAAAGAATAATTGTTAGCAATTATTTCCTATAGGCATGCTATCTAGCAACACATAGCAGTAGACATGGGAATAAATAGAGCACTCATGCTTTGACAGTACACCAGTTATGTGAGTGTGTGATTGCCCTAATAACATGGTCTCTAATAGTGCACAAAGAGATTTAAATATAACAGGTCGGAAAGCAACTGTATCACACAAATCCTATGAGCATGCTTTCTACCCTTTTCATGCAAGTATTAGGAGATACCCATTTCCCAATTTCACTATTACCCCAATTATTATTACAGAATTATTACAAACCCAATATCGAATAAATTACAAAGTGGTACAAGTAATAACAGTAGGCCCAAGACAGGCCCAAAGTGATACCAGCTCTGCCAGGCCTTCAACTAAGCTCTTTCTCCATTTTTTAGCATACACAGATCTCAACATAGCCTAGAAACCATAGCAGAACTCAAACCAAACCAAACAACAATAGTTTGATCATAGAATCCAGAAACCAATCACTCACACAAATCAATTGTCACATTCAACAGATAGAAAGAGGGACAGAGCTGAGTAGTAAAGAAAGTGACCAAAGAACCTCATGTCCTAGTGTATCAAAGTTCACAAGGGTCTCAAAATGGACCCCGAACAGTGCTCACACTAGGGAGGTTAATAGAGAAAGCTTTAGTGGTCTTGGCTTTCAGCGGGCCAAGAATTATAGGTTCAGAATAGGGTAAATAACCAATGAGAATGAAAAATAGTGATCAACTGGTAGAATTTATAGAAGTGCATTTGCATTTTTAGAAACATGCATTATAGAGGTGATCACACAATGAACATATCAGCAAAGAGGGAAAACAAACTTAAAAGTCATGTTGATATCACAAGTCCTCACTTAGCATATTGGGGCAGAGGAAATTTGTGGGAAGCCAAGGGGAATTATGACTTCTGAGATTGCAAACTAATAAGCCAAGGTGCATTAGGCCAGTAAGACAAACAATAGAACATTAACCTAACAGGTTCAAACCTAAGGGTAAAATTATGCTGCATACCAGAAGTTAAACATACCAACTCATAGCAACAAGGCAAAATAGAGTCAAATGTCATCAGGGAAACTCAAGTTGGGAAGCAATTCTAAAAGGTTCCAACTACTTGCTAGGGAGTGTAGAGTTAGGTAGGGTAAGGATATACTAAGTGATAAAATGATCATAGGAGCAAATCATAGCTAGAATGAGGGTTTTAACATTTAGTGGTGCATATCACAGATATAAATCAATCACTATAGAAATTCAGGACAAGGCCAAAAACAAACTGATGTCATATAACCAATGTAGACATTCAAAGTACCAATATATTAAGCTAAACGATTTCAAACAGTCTAAATTGTTCCAGTTAAACATAAACACATTTCAGAACTGGCAGTTTAGGCATACGTAGATGCTAGAGAGGTTTATATCACAAACAGATTCGATACTAGCAGGATTGCATATAGAGATAGTCTAGAAACACATTGGGTTATGAAATTTTAGAGATGTGAATATGCAAATCATGAACACAAGAGAATGAATATTGCAAAGGCTAAAGAACTCACTAGTTACTGATTGACAAGTACACAAAACAAGCAAGAACAGACTCCACGATACTTTGAACGTAAACACAACAGTATAACCCAGGACCTTAGATGTGTCAAGTTCCCAAGGGCTTCGAGGTACCCAGGTCAATGCTCGCACCCAAGGAAGGTCGAAAAATAAGAATTTCGGTGGCCTTGCCTTTCAGCCGTCCAAGAGCCAGAGTAGAACAAGAGAATAAGCGAACAACAGAGTGAAGATCTTTAGCTTTTTAGTGGAAATTTTGTGATTCAGAGTCTTTTTCCAAAAGGGAATGGGGGAGGAGTTTATATAATAGTAAAAAAATCGAGCAATAACAAGGAAACAGAGTAAATTAAGCAACAAATAATGAAAATAAACATGAAAATCCATCTGAAAATCAATTTAAGAGAGAAATATGTAAATCTTAGTTTTTAGGAAAAGTGTAAATCAATAGAATCTAAACAAAATACCGGACTCACATAGTAGCATAGAACGTATATAGATAGAATAACGTTCAAAATTAGAGATTTGAACCATTTTGGTTCGATTTAGGAAGATATTTACTTGCCATGTTTAGGAAAGCACTTAGGTAATACCATAAGAGAATAACCAATAACAAAAGGGGGTCAGATATGGCAAGAAATGGTAGTCGAATCCCATGTTTAAAGGGATTTGGAGAAGGATTTGGGGGGGGGGGAAGGGGGGGTTAGGGTTCTTCAGAGAGAGAAGGGGAGGTTGTGAGAGTGTGAGGGCGGAGGGTTAGGGGATAATATTAATTAAAAGGGAAGGGTGAATAAGGGTCGTTGATCTTGAGAGATGGGGATTAGTAGAGATGGGGCACCGACCAGGTTTTGGATTAGTGGGTTATTTGGTTTGGGCTGGGGTATTTGGGCTAGATGTTTGAGGGTTTTGGGCCATTTATTTGGTTCGAAATTGGTTTAAGAAATGGGGAGTTGTTTAAATACCCAATATTTATCAAAAAATAATTTATAAAAATAATTAATAAATAACAAAAAATATTATTTGTGCACTAAAATGATGGGAAATAATAACTTAACATTAATATAAAAAGTTATTTTGGCACAAGTAATGTAATTATACATGAATATAGGCTATTATTGTAAAACCGAGCAATTAGCCAAAATATGCAAATGCAATTATAGAAAAAATAAAGTAGAATATTATAAAACATACATGTTGGTGTAAATAATAAGTTATTATGATTAAATCATCATAAAAATAATTTGAAGGGTAATTATTGTATATTTATGTAATAAAATGTAGCAAGAAATTAATTTAGAGCTTCTAAAAATTATGAAAAATTATGAAAATTGCTTGTATGGGTTTGTAAACTAAATGATGATGCAAACATGCTATTTTGAAAGTATATATTCATTTTTTTAAAATATGAGGGAAACATTGGGTATCAACAATATTGGCACATGCGGCGTGACAAGGCGGGCTATATGTGTGGCTTTACGCATGTGGCGAGACAAGGTTGGAATATTATTACGCGTATGCGGCTAGACAAGGCGGGCATTTACTTTATTGTTGCGCACATGGAGAGACAAGGTGGGCTATGTCGGGGATGATTTGTGATGTCTTGTGATGATTTGGGGCATTGTTATTGATAATATTTGTGTAGTGGTGTGCCTACCTTGTGTGAGTTATGCATTTAACATTTTGTTGTGTTGTTTCCTATGTGCCATTAATTGCCTTTACTCTTGCATGTTGACTCAAGCTGTGGTTGAACACTTGCACACGTATATACGTAATTAATCACCCATATCGGTTTGAGAAGATGAACCCTGATGTCTATTGATCATTTACACATATTCTCGTATATTTTCCTTCTGTGTGAGAGCTGTACTATTGGAACGTGAGCTGTCCGTGCAGTTATAGGTTATTATTATTGCTGACACATGAGTTGTCCGTGCAAATATGAGGTATAAATGGTATTGGCACGTGAGTTGTCTGTGCGGTTAAAATTTATAATGTGGACACAAGATGCCAAGTGATTTGGGACCCGTGATTTGTGATTATGAGGTTTGGTACCTTGGGAAAATTCTTGAATAAATCTTGTGTGAAAGCGGTTATCCTTATTGAGTTGTTACTTGCATTCCTTTATTTGGTTTCTCTCGACTTAAACTGTATTCAGCTTACTCTACGACGTATTACCTATTTGATCCCTGTTGCTAATTGTTGTCTCTAGTTTCCTATTGTGAGTATTGTTTTGTTATTTCTACCATGCTTAGCTTTATAGTGATATTGTTCCCTGTTAGTTTCACATCCATACTTGTACAGGTTATTAAGTCCAATAGTTGTCTTGACTGTCCCTCGTCACTACTCCACTGAGGTTATTCTTGATACTTACTGGGTACCTCCGTGGTGTACTCATGCTATGCTTCCTGCACATTTTTGTGCAACTCCAGGTACCTCGAAGTTTGTTGATCATCAGCTAGGTGATCGGGCATCACTGTGGAGACTCAAGGTATACTTGTTGTCGCGTACGCATGCCTTAAAGTCACCTTCTGAAATTTTACTTTGTACTGTTTATTCCTATTCTGGAACAGTTGTATTTAGATATTTTTTAGTAAATTCAGTAGAGCTTATGATTTGTACTACCAGTTTTGGGATTATTGACTTTGTATAGAAAAATATCTGTTTCATATTTAATAGTTGTTGGTTAAGTTTGCCATTAATTCAGTAAGTGTTAGGCTTACCTAGTCTTAAAGACTATGTGCCATCACGACATCCTATGGAGGAAAATTGGGGTCGTGACAATTGGGCTCTTCAAACAGATCACCATATTTCTGTAGTACCAGCTGCAGATGTGCAGGTTCACTTTGAGTCTCCAAATGAGCTTCAAAGAGAACAAGCTGGCACCTTCCTCTATTGATTGTTCTGTTAGAATGCCTACCGATATCATACATAACTCTGTAGGTTTAGCTAACAACTTATCCATCTTGCCAGATTGGATGCAGCAGGAGGTTGTATACCCCTAAAGGATATCTTTTGGCCCATGATAGTGAACTCCATCTTGAGCTTCCTCAAATTTCACATGATATCTCCAAGACTGATCATCCATTGAATTCCTAGCACCATGTTACACCCTCCAATAGGCAATACTAATATGTTTGAATCAAAGGAAATACCCTGCATTTTCCATATCAACTTCTTGCGCACATAGAGACTGTGTACTTTATTATCATCAGCTACTGAAACTACAAATGGTGAGATGGCAGTCAAAGTACATCCCAATCTCTCGGTAGTATCTCGGCCTTCAAGTTTACAGAAAGCCAGCTTCACCTTTGAATCTTCGGGAGTCTCGTGCACATTGAAAAACTACTCATACTTATAGAGCCAATCCTTCAGCCCGGTTCCATCAAATTTAGAGATAGCCACATCCACTTGATAATTCCTAAAGGGAGGTTGATGTTCGACAACTCTGGCTACTCGATTCTCTGTGCAATTTCTCAGAATTTCCTCACCTTTATCTATTACTGGTTCATTCTGGTGGTTCTCACCATTGACAAGCATCATCTTCTTAATATCTTCTAATGCTTGGGGAAATTTTGCTTCCATTGAAGTGGTCAATTATACAATTGTGTGAACTACAGAATCTACAGAGCCTTTGAGGTTATCAACATCCTTGCGTAATTCTGTCATTCGCGCGCTATGATCACTCATTGTCGCAGCCAAGGAATCACTGCTCTGATACCAATGATACGCACCGGACCTTCTGGAATTGAAAAGAGAAAGGAACACCAAAAGATTAATGAGAAGAACTACTCTTGAACAGTGGTTCCAAGAGCTCAATAAAGCTCGATCGATCTAAGAGAATAGAAAAGAGAGAATGTTATTAATCTTCACAACAATAGCTGAGTACAACAAGAGAGTTTTGTGATTTATATAGGTGAAATCCACGTGATGTGTACTTTGTTAGTTATAACTAACTTCTGGAAGGCACATGACCCACACATGCCACTCTTAACAACATTCAACTAACTTCAACTAACAATTTTAACTACTACTCGACCAATCTTTAGCATTTAACTATGATTACTTCCCCTAATTGTGGTTATTACATATAGATACGTATCATACTACTTGCAAATTGCAGCATTGCTTGGTGGAATGGTTGGTCCTTCCCCTTTTTTTTGTATCATAAAATATCTACTTAGAGGCGAATCCAGGATTTGAAGTCTATGGGTTCCTGTCGCAATTTCAAATTAATATACAATAATAATTCGGTTCACACTTTGATATTTATAGATATTTAGTAAATTTTTTAATAAAAAATACAGGATCTGTACAAAAGTTAATGGGTTCTCGGAAACTCATATACTATACTCTAGATACGCCCCTGCCAACTTGCCTTTTACTTTTGTTATTTAGCCTTTTTTTTTGCAAATTGACGGTGATGTACCATTCATTTTACTAACACTTCTGACTGAAAACGAGAGAATGAAATGTAAGAGAAACTTGTAAGCTCGCTTTCGCAAAATATAAATGAAGAGAAATTTTCGGAAATCACTACATTATAGTGGCGTTTATGCGACGCAGCTATAGTTTTCATATTTACTGTCCGTAGTAAAAGTTACGTTGCTAGTCTCCATGTATTTTATATATTCGTGCGTGTAGGACTGTCTGTGTGGAAACGCTAAAATTGAGGGAGGAGATCTTTTTAAAAAAGGAAAACGCAATAAATGAGCATGTATCAGGATTGAAAGATCTCAACCTACAAAATTGGAACACGACTCTTTACTCTTCCATAATTAGAAGATTTTGCTCCATTTTTCAGCAAATACGCATTCAAGTTTACAGATGAAGCTTCAGCGACACATCATATAGATGTTTTGAGTGCGTTTGAGTGTGTTTTGGTTGGATTGTTTTTCGTCCACCACTGATACAACAAGTTGAGATTTTGTAGAAAGTAAATCAATAAATCTTCGTTCAAAGTGATACAGGTACCAATAGCAGAAATCGTTATTGAATGCATGGATTCATTGTATTTTGATCAATTATAAATACGAATATCGGCACTGAATTATCTCCTTTTTCAATTATGAATTCGAATACAATAATAACAAGTATAACAATGTTAATTCGACATCCCGGGAAGTGGAACAATGAAAAGGGTTATGTCGATTATACAATAAACGGGATCGTGATAAAAAAGAATGCTTTTTTCAGAGATTTAGCTGCTGCAATTTCGAAGCAACTTGATATAGATTTGAGTCTGAAGTCTATTAAAATCAAATACAAGGTAGAAGGCAGTTGCATGCCTATGGAAATACACAATGACATGGTTGTCAGGGTATATGTAGAGTTGAAAAAAGAGAACATGAAATTCGGGATGTATCCATTGTGTATAACTACAAGAAAAAAATCGAAACACACTGCAACAGGAGAAAGTGTTATTCAAGGTGAACTAGTACAAATTGAATACACAGACGGTATACATATAGTAGATACAATTGATATACTAGCACTGGCGGTGTTAAATTCCGGTGAACCAATTGAGATTTTCAAGGCGGAAAAATATTTGATTATTTCAAATTAAACCATATATCAAAAGGAGATAATGTAAGGACAATCATACAAGGATAAGGAAAAGTACAGGCTGTGGTGGAGCAATACAATTTCTACAAGGTTTCAATTCCGGGTTGAGAGGTCAAATGCTATCAGCTTAGTGCATTTGTATGTATCTACTAGAATAAATTGATTGTTTGACTGCTTTTTCATATTATTTTGAATGTATTTGTATCTCATTATTAGATCAACATAGTGTATTGTATATTTGACTTGTAAACAGAACTGATTATGTGTTAATTTAATGTTTTTGTATTCAGAACTAATTGTATGTATATCTAATTTTATTTGCAGCTATACCCTTATAGGTGGATCTGAACAATGTGCATGGAAATTTAAGGCGTCAAGTATTAACAGATCAAAAAGGTTCAAAGTGAGAGAATTCCACGATAAGTATATATGTCCATTGAAGGATAAGGTGTATTTACAACAAGCAACTAGTGGATTGATTTGGGGCATGATTAGATCCAAATTTATTAATCATAAAAGGAAATACACGCCAAGGGATATAATAGATGATGTGAAATTAGATCTTGGTGTCGATGTCATTTACATATTGGCGTGGCGCGCTAAAGAAAAGGCTGTGAAGTTGTTGCGGGGCAACCATCGGATTCTTACAAGAAATTACCGGGATACTTATACATCTTGGATACAACGTATCCAGGTTCACATATCATGCAGAAATCTCCTGAAGACGAGTTCTTGTATCTATATATATATATATATCACTGTATGCTTTTATAAAAGGTTGCTATTATTGTGGGCCTATCGTGGTTGTAGATACCACCTCAAATCAGCATACAATGGAATGTTCTTTTTAGCTAGTACATTTGATGGGGCAGGTAAATCCATTGACTACAACCTGATTACATACATGACAACACATACATACAAACTAATCGCTCAAGTAAGAATTACATGTGTACTGAACTTTTCTATATGCATGCAATTGTATGTGCAAGGCATATTCTACCGCTAGCATATGACGTTGTTGATTCAGAGAATGATGCTTCTTGCATGTGGTTCTTTGAGCGTTTTAAGGAAGCTTATGGAGAACAGGAAAACATGCGCGTTGTATCTGATAGGAACGAGAGCATCATCAAAATTGTATCTAGGGTATATCCTACTGTACCGCATTTTGCTTGCATATGGCATCCCTGGAATAACGTATACAAGAAATACAGAAAGAGTCATGAGAGGTTGCGTGAAGTATATTATTCAATGGCTAAAGCATATACCAGGATGAATTTGATAGGCTAATGGAAAAAGTTGAGAAGGTCGATATTCGGGTGAAAGAATACTTGGAGTTAGCTGGATTGGTTATATGCACCCGTTAATCGAGAATGGACAATGACATCAAATATTGCTGAGTCTATTAATTTGGCACTTGTATCAGTAAGAGAATTACCAGTTTTTGATTTTCTAGAAGAAGTTAGGAAGATGTTTGGATGATGAAATTGCAACAACGAGAAAAATGCTGCATATATATTCACAACCGTTGGGAACAAATACCAAGAGATGCTAACAGTTAATAAGGAAAAGTGTACATGTATGATGGTATATTTTGTATAGTTTGTTGTATTTAAATTCATTCACTTAAATCTGATACATGAATATTTACTGTATGTGTCATTATGGACATATGAATACATACAGCTCATATTGATACAATATATACTGTCTGTATTATTGCCTATCTCTATTGTATACAAACTTTACAATAGGCAAATAACTGCAAGTTATTTAGGTTATACCATGAACTAAATAATTGCACACGATAAATGAATACATATTGTATGCATGAATACATACAGTGCATATTGATAATGTATGTATCTAGATGCTCATATGAATACATACAATGCATATTGATATAGTATACAAACTGTATGTATGTATCTATTTACACACATAAATGAATACATGGTAAATCCGATACATGAATACATAATGTATGTATCTGTATGTTCATGTGAATACATACATTGCATATTGATACAATATATACTGCATGTATGCATGCATATCTCTATTGTATAAACACGGTCTAATACTTAAATTATTGCATGTTATTTAGGTAATACCATCAGCTGAATACTTGCACATGGTAAATGATGAAGGAATGCATTACACCGTTTGGATTCAAAAGAAAATTTGCAGTTGTGAAAATTTCCAAGTGGATGAGCTACCATGCTTACGTGCTTGGCTTGTTCTAAAGATCAAAATCTAGTGCCAGAGGATTATTGCTCAAACTTTTACAAATCGGAGACTGTGGTAATGACATACAAGGTCCTTATAAATCCTCTCCTTGGCCAAAATGAACGGAAGATACCATTAGACATATCAGAGGAAGTAATCTTTCCACCAAAAAAGACCTCCTGAAAGATCGAAGAAGAAGCGCGATAAGCCATTAAGTGAATTGCTGCATAAGAGGAGTCAAACGATATGTAGTATATGTAGACATGATAGACACAATAAGCATACTTGTAGAAATATGCCTCGTAGGAATTAGTTGATGTTTTGTATTAATCCCTCCCATCTTTGTTTGTTGATTTTCTAAAGATAGTGTGCTTGGATACTTGAATAGAGGAACTCTGTATGAGTATAATTTAATTCTTGTGGGTTATTTGATGTATTTGTTGGTGCCTGTAAGCACATATAAAGATGATCCAAATTGATGAATACAAATAAAGCATTATTTTTTTATACAAGTATACAAGTTTATATGAATACAGAAGGGTAATGAATAAATACAAGTTGTATGAATAAATACATGTAAGCTAAATGAATACATTGTACTTTCTATTCTGCACAACAACCTTATAATATAAATATGGCTGTATAAATTCTTTTTAAAATTCAAATACAACCAACATATAGAATAAAATACTGTATAAAATTGTCAACAGCCATCAATATTAGACTGTATGCATAGTAAATTGATTACACATATAGAGATTGAAAACCGAAAATAACTAGTTTACACATACTACCAAATACATGTGTGTTTTTGAACGAAAGTACAGGAACCCCAACAAAAACACAAGTCACAAGTTGTATTACAATCCGGAAAACATAAATTATTCGATGATGATGTTTTCACATGTATCAGAGTCTATAATTGGCCTATCTTTGACGATACTTCATTATCACTTACCGCATTGGTATTTTGCTTCTTCCTAGCATAGTCCCAAAAAAGTGTACAATATCTCGTACGGAGTAAATTAGCATCAAAAACTATGTCTGGAATAATTGCACCCCTGCTCAAATACTCCCCATATGCTTCCACGTACAACTCATAATCCCTGCAAATATAAATTGACACTTGTAAAAAAGATGAATGATTATATGATACAAAGTAAAAAGAAAAATAATTAAATACATAAATGCTCCCAGATCGTTGTTTTGGTAGATTATTAATATATACAACATCAAACGAATCAGATTATGCTTTATCAGTGTATGTCGGTTACCGAGACCAATCGATGCCTTGTTTGTCTCCATAGAAACCACTTATGGACAGGTACAAAGGTATAAGCCAGTTTGTTTATCTCATATTTGACATAGGCATCATGACCTGCTGCTCGATACGAGTTGACGAGCTCGAAACACACACCTAAATTATGCTCGCTAATCAAATATAGTATAATATAATATCGTATTCACGGGGATTGACTTTAAACAGTATTCTCGTAGTTTCTAGCTTGGTTGCTATCCAAGATGATCAACAATTGAGATTTATATGATTTCTAACTAAAATTAACTAAGAATCTAAAGCTATTGACTAATGACAATCGCAACAAGGAACAAGCAAAGAAGGTTATCAATCGGAGAAGATAGGGTTTTGATGGGATAGGTGCAAGATAATTATTTGGGATCTAACTCTAGGTAATTCACTTCTAATATTTAAGTGAGTCTCTCGAATTCACTCAATTATTAGTTCAAACATTCAGCAAAAACTCATCTCTCGAGTAAGTCTTAACCTCACAAGATGAACCAATTTAAGCACGTGAAGATATGCAAGAATGCATAGTGGATTGGTCTTTAGGAGAACCTCTATCGATTATCCTCCTAACTAGGTTTAATCAACGAATTCACTAGCCTCTCTCGATTACTAAGAAGAATTAAAGAACTCAACAAACAATATAATGCAATGATATCACAAGTTATACCTCTCTCGATTACATGAACTAGTGAATCAACTCTGAACTTTTCGAAATTCAATTCCGACCACACGTACAAGTCATAATACCTAAAGTAAAGCTACTTAAGGCCTCAAACCGCCGAACGACGCGCTAGAGCTCAAAACGACCGATCGGGTCGTTACACCCGTGGTCTATGAAGACGATTAAAAACTGAAATAAACTTTACAAGAGGAATGATTTCAAATGTCCCAAGTTACTTCTGCAGAGATTGGCAATGTCCATTTTATAGCGATGAGTTAACTTGATGGTAACCACGTTGCTTTGTTGGAAACGGGTTTTGATTGAAAATGGTTTTTTGGCCTTTTGGTTGTAATTTTGTGTAATGATCCGGCCAATCGTTTTAAGTATTTTAGCCCCAATACCCTATTTATTGCCTCATATATGTTATATTGTGATTATGTGACTTGTCGGGGTGCTTGGTTTCGGGTTCGGAAGAGTTTCAGAGTGAAATCGAACACATAGTCTCTAAATTGGAAGTTTAAGTTGAAAGAGTTGACCGCAGTTTGACTTTTATGTAAACGACCCCGGAATAGAGTTTTGATGGTTCCAATAGCTCTGTATGGTGATTTTGGACTTAGGAGTGTGTACGGATATTAATTTGGAAATCCGTAGGTTGTTTCGGCATGAATTGGCGAAAGTTAGAAAAATTAAGGTTTGGAAGATTTGGAAAGTTTGACCGGGAGTTAACTTTATTGATATCGGGGTAGGATACCGATTCTGAAAGTTAAAATAGGTCCGTAATATCATTTATGACTTGTGTGCAAAATTTGAAGCCAATTGGTGTTGTTTTAGTATGACTCGGCATTGGTTTCGGAATTAGGAAGTTCATAGTTCATAGGCTTGAATTTGGGTTGCGATTCATAGAATCGATGTCGTTTGATTTGATTTTTGGGATCGAGTAGGTCCATTATGTATTTTGGAACTTCTTGGTATATTCGAACGGGGTCCCGGGGGCCCCGGTGTGAAACAGATTGAATCAAGATCAAGTTTTGGACTTATGCAATTACTGACATTACCAGCTTCTGGCGTCATCGTACCTGCTGATGTCGCTCAAATTCACACCACTGATTGGGATTGTGAAGCGTTCGATGCAATTATAATTACCCAACTTTGAGTCGGGGTCCATTCCTCAGAGAGCTTATATTGGATTAGGTATATACTTAGACTAGGTATATGACGTGCCTAAAATGCACTTCCACATACTTTTGGTGTTTCTTTCTACTTCTAAACTTTATGCTATTGTTTGTAAATGTAAAGCTATAGAACAATATTTTTGGTGCTGTTGTTTTTCAAGTTTATAAAAGATCTAGGGCTGTGACTTCCACCTAGGCCGTTACCTAACGGGTTGTGGGCTTTAGGGCATGTTTCGTTGGTCGGGGTGTAATATAGCAATCAACACGCGATTACCCACTCGATACCTCTCGGTAGTTAGAGTAGTTTTGCCCAATTTGGCTTTCTCAAGTCCAAATGGGTAATTCACAAAATCATTGATATATGCTCAAGTCGGATCTTACTATCTCTAGATTCAACCCTATAATTGGGGCTATCAATTTCTTGAGTTCACCCCAATTTCTTGTTAGCCAAGTTTTTCTAGACTTAGTCTCTCTTTCTCAAGTAGAGACTAATTCAATTAGGCATGAATCAATGTTTGCAACCATTAATTCCTAAATTCAAGCAAGAACTAGGCTAAATATCATACACCCAACCTTAAACAATCCCTAAATCGAACACCCATTAGGTACCCACACTAGGATTGGGTCACAACCCTAGTTAGAGATTTAGCTACTCATAATAGATGATAAAGCCATGAAAATCCAATGTTAAAATGATAAACTAATACATAGTTTCCCAAAGCAGTAAAGGAAAAACGGCTATCTACTTTGTGGAGTTCAAACTTAACCTAAATTTGAGAAAAAGAACTATTTATACATAGCTGAAGTTATCGGACAAAATTACCCTTGCGGAGGTTCTGCGGCCACACTATTCTATGTGCGGTCCGCACTTTGAAGCTGGGCTTGATAGGATGGACTTCTGCGGCCGCACAATTCTGGGTTGCGGCCGCATGTCTTCAGATTCTGCGGACCGCACATTTTTGAGTGCGGCCACACTCTTGAATTTGAGCTTGGCAGGAGGGACTTCTGCGGACCGCACATTTCTGAGTACAACCGCACTTTTGAATTCTGCGGCCGCACAATAATAGTGCGGTCTGCACTTCTTCATGGACTCAGAACTCCATCTCTCTGAACCTCATCTTCTGCGGCCGTATAATAATTGTGTGGTCCGCACTTTGCAAAGGAATTATGTTAGAGGTCCTTCATAGTCTGCGTCCGCACTCAATATTGTGCGGTCCGCACTTTGCTCTTTTTGCTTGATTTTAGTCCTTCTCCAAAAATACTCCTTCTTGAGTTGAATTTCATCGTTTTGGCTCTTTTTCCAATGCTCTTGCAAGTAAGCACATTTTATCAGTTTTCGGGAATACCTTTAAGCATTTTTGAGCTAAATCTTAAGTAAAAGAGTGCAAATAAGTAGTCAAAATCCCTACTTATCAACTCCAAACTTAAGCTTTTGCTTGTCCTCAAGAAAATAAGGTAATTCCCACCTCCACAAGAAAAGAGCTATTTCAGCTGGCCTAAATTGCATCAAACACACATCATTTGGGACCAACAATTACCCACACACTCATGAATTATCAACAAGGCCATGTTTTGAATGTTAAAGCACAAATAGCTCTAATGTGACACTTGAGCATCAAGAGTTGACTTTACTCATCAAGGAAGTTCACACTTTCATGTAGGTCACTGTGGATCCCAAACTCCTCCTCCTATACTCTCTGTAAGCTCATCTCACTCAAGAATGTAGCACTTAATTTAATGATTCGTGAAAGGTTCGCTCATCACTCTCAAAAGAATGTCACAAGTACGTCTCTAAGTACCATATGCTTGCCCCTCATGTAGATCACCAGTAATGTAAGCTTACTTGGCTTGAAATCACGTAGGGATTTTTTGGCATATAATGAAGGCTTTTGGACTAAGGAGGAAAATGTTGGAATGGAACGGGTTCATCTTTCTTTTAGCACTCCATTTTCTCTTTTTGGCTCATACTTTGCCGACTCTTTGAGTCATTTTCTTTTTTCTTAAGGGAACTAGAGAGACTTGACATCACTCTTTCTTGGTCATGATATTCATATTCTCCTTCTTTGTTTTATCCATGCTTTGCACTTTTGCTTTCTTTTGAATCCTTTCAACCCTTCAAATTATTCACTTTCTTTTTGTGTTTTTCTTTTTTTCTTTCTTTCTCTTTCTTTTGAATCCTTTCAACCCTTCAAATTATTCACTTTCTTTTTGTGTTTTTCTTTTTTTCTTTCTTTTTTTTTTCTTTGCCTTTCCTTTTCTTCATTTATTTTCTCTTCTTGTGCCTTGATACCACTTTCAAACTCCTCATCTCTCCCCCAAAACTATGTTTTTGCCATTTGTTTCTCACGAGTGCTAAGGAAAGCTCATGTGCCAAGAGAGGGCCACTATAAAATGGGTAAAGGCTTGTAACATGGTTATCACATGAAAAAGGCTTTAGGCTCAAAAGGGTTGACTAAGGATAACATCATTGGTGGGCCATGAAAGGTTTCAAAACGGGTCAATGAGAGCCTACAATCACTTCTGAAGCCAAGCAAACTTAGAATTTCGTCTAGAAACACATTCGGAAAAAGTTCTAGACCATTTGCACGGGTACTTGGACTTGTAACAAAATATCTCACCTCTCACACAACCGTATTGTTAAAGAGGATAGAGTCGAGGGCCCATAACAACCATATTCAAGATTGAAGATCGCTAATGGTTCACTAAACCATCCGATGATTGCCTAAGTCAACACAAGAGTCACAAGGTCACTAACTAGAGCTATTTCTTTCCAAAAGCTTATTTTTAACCATAAGCATATAGTTAAGTGTGTTGGTACCAAGTGAAGCATGCTTGACCCTTTTTATTTATTAATTACTACTATATTTGCCTAAACATAAAAAATGGACTCAATCCCTTAAGAAGGTTGTCACGCCATCCATCGTTGGGAAGAGCCACCTGGTTCACACAAAATCCACCTTTGGAAAGAACCTGGCATTAAGAAAACCAATGGCTTATTGATCACTTAAACATAAAAAAAAGTTACCGAATCAAAAAGAATCTATTAATATAAATAAGAAGCTAGACTACTAAGAAAACAAAATAAAGAAGCTATGAAATAAGCTACTGAAAGTAAGACAAATGAATATACAAACCGAGGGAAATAAAATATATACATCAAAAGATAGGGAGGAATATATACATAATGAAAGAGAAAATAAAGATAAAAGAAAAATAGCATTAAAGTTATTACATGCCAATGTCATCAAATCAAACCATCAAAATAGACCCATATGCTCCCCCTCCCCCCGAATAAAAATAAGCACTGTCCCTAATGCTTAGAAAAATCAAAATAAGGGAGGGTAGAGAGTAAAGAAAACTCCCTATGTGGTCTCAGGGTGCATGGCAGCATCACCACCCTCGGGCTCGTCCAACTGGATCTCATCATCCTCTGCTCGGGGAACAACGGGGTTGGTGAACATCTGAAGCACCTCATCGGCAGTATGGGAAGCAAGGTCTGGCTTGTCAGACTAGCCAGTTGGTGCCTCTGCTGATGGTGCTGCTGGGTCTGCTGGTACTGATGGATCTGACTCCATTAGTAGGTCAAATGGTAAATCACCAGCTGCTGCAATCTTTGTCACCTCATTTCTCAATCTCTCCACAGATTTCTTCGAGGCCTGGTATTTCCTCATCTTCTTCGCCTGTTTGCCCAACTCCTCAATAGCTCCCCCATGTGCCACCAGTGTATCCATAATTGTCTTCTGGTTGTCCAGGATCTTCTTCAATGTTTCCTCCACTGACAAAGGAACTTGTGGTGCTGCTGGTGTAGAAGACTGTGTTGCAACAACACTGGATATGTCAGACACCTTTAAAGTAGTTGTCTGCATCCAGTTGTTGAGACTCGCCAATGTCTGGGAGACTCACAGCGCAGTGAGTGGATATGTGGATAAGGCAGACACTGATACTGATGTTGATGGTCTAAAAGATAAAGGTAGTGGCATGTCAGCTGTCTTAGTGGAAGGACCAGCTGCTGTATAAGGCATATGAGCTGTAGAAGGCTGAGCATCTGACTCTGTAACCATCACCGATGGCTCATCAGACTGACCAACGGTGGTAGTTTCCTTACCCTTGAACTTTGAGTTTTCCGGACCTTGCAAGGAGTACCAAGAGAAGGGCTTCTTGGCCCGCACTTTTGTATCAAAACTCCTCGGCTCCACCTTTGCATCTGTGAAATATTCTGTGAGGGTGTTGGGATATGGGTAGGATCTTTCACCTTTTTGGATAGCCACTGACATGTTCGCCGACATGATAGCACCCATATTGATTGGGTACTCGGACATAATAGATGCCACCAAAACTACTCGGGGGATTGGAAGATTGTTCTCATTCCGGCTTGGGTCAATACGGCTGCACACAAAAGTTTGAGACCTTTTTGCTTCAAAATTGAGGGTGGTCTGTGCAATATGAACCCCTGCTGTGATCCACAGTGGTGGTGGTCCTGGAGCAACCAAATTCTCTGCTAACCAAGGGCGAGCTGCATCACCCATAGCAAGCTTCTCCAAGTACTGTATTGCCTCTACCTCCTCGAATCCCAGGTAAGTGTTCAGAGTGCTTGGGTCGAATCTGACTTTCAAATTTCTCATTTTGGTCACTTTGGTACCCTTCTTCATGTGTGCCACATTGGCATAAAACTCCCTTACCAAGTGCTCTTTGGCATCCATAACACTCTGGGTAAACCACATCCATCCCTTGCGCTCCCTGAACTGCTTAAAGATATTTGGATTGTATTTATCCAAATCCTTCAGCAAGAATTGTTGCTCAAGTGTGAGCGATCTCTGGGGCCACCACTCTCTAAACTTTGTGAAGGCAGTCAAACTCACGAACCTATCTTCCCATACTTCCTTCTTCTTCGAACTCTCTAGGCTGCCTACTCTAGTGTCACCTCCCCTACCATCATCAGGAACATCATCATCATCTACTGTAACTGGTGCAGAGGGAGTGTGTTTAGATGAGGGCTTTGAACCCTAGCTACCGGCATCGGAACCCTCAGAAGAACTTGCTGTGGTGGAGGGTTCGTTGCTCAGTTAGTATCTCCCAGTGAATTGTGGTGGTTGGGACTGGACCTCAGGCTATACCTCTACTAAGTGACCCTTAGAGGCTTCCCTAGACGGGACATCGAGCTTTATTCTGAGGGCTCTATGGCCCTACCTTTCCCAGTGATCAAATATTTAGCTATTGTTTTTTATTGCACTCCTAAAGTTGAGTGCCCTTTCCTCGGCCTCGGAAGGGTTCACCCCTCCCTTTAGATGTATCACCTCTGCCTCGTGATCGAACCATTGTCTGCAATACGAAGTACATAAGTCAGTTAAAGTTCAGAAGCATGTTAACAGTTGCAGGAAATCAGTGTACAAAAGAGACAGTGCGGACCGCACAATATTAAGTACGGTCGTAGACTGCCTTGTGCGGACCGTGCAATTTCAAAGCGCGGTTTCACATGCTGAAGTGCGGACAGCACAATTTTGAGTGTGGTCGCAAAAAATCAGGTTCAGACTACTAGGTATCTGAAGTTCCAAAGTGCGGTCGCACACATGTTTCCGCGGACCGTATAATTTTTCTGCGGATCGCACAATTTTGAGTGCGGTCCACACTTTTCATGTATCACATTTTGCCCTAACTCAATATCTGCGGACCGCACAATTTTGTGTGCATCTGCACAATTCAAAAATAAAACGGCACTGACTTTGGATTTGCAATTTTTGCACAATTTAGACATGGTATTTTCAAATTAAACATGATGAATGATATAGCCAGTCCCCAATGAGCACACATGAAATTACCCACACAATTTCAAGTACACATGAAGAACATTTGACATTTTAGGCCTAAAAATAACTATACTAATTAAGAACAAAAACTAAAAAAAATGAAAATTATAAACATGAATTGAACATACCAGTGATGAAGGATACAGGTAAGAATCTACACTAATGAAATGAATGTGGAGTGTGAGGTACTTTGTGTGCACTATGCTTGCTTAGGTCTCAAAAGTTCAGAGTGTGTAAAGTTGTGAATAGTGCAATGAGGTCCTATATATAGGTTGACCAAAGTCGGTCAAAATTGAAGCTGAGTGCAGCCACATAATTTTGAGTACGGTCCGCACTCTTTACCTGAACCTTGCTGATGTTCTGCGGTCCGCACAAAAGTTAGTGCGGCCGCAAAAATTTTGTGCGGTCCGCACAATTTTGTGTGCGACCGCCGAATGGCCTTTTCTCTGCAATTCAAAACTTCAGAGAGTTGGATTTTTGGGTCTCCAGTTGTGTAGCCGCACAAAGAATTGTGCGGCCGCAGATTCTTCTCTGCTGTGGCATACAAAATTATGCAGTCCACATTTTTTCAACACTTGGCCAATTTTTTCGAACACAGTATGTGCAATGCATACTCATTCCTGCAATTCAGTTCAAAACCAGTTAGCTCAATACAAAACCTATCTAAAAAAGAAGAAAATAAAAAATGAAAAGAAACATGGGTTGCCTCCCAAGAAGCCCCTGATTTAACGTCGTGGCACGACGCATATTACCATCAATCACTTGAAATAAATTAACGCCATGACGTGGTCATCATCAAGATAATGCTTTACCCGGTGACCATTGACTCTAAACACTTCATCATTTTTGTTCTTCAAGCCTAATGCACCAAAGGGTGTCACATTCACAACCTCAAACGGACCACTCCACTTAGACATCAACTTTCCCGTGAATATTCGTAACCGAGAATTGAACAATAACACAAGATCACCTTCTTTGAACTCCTTGTTCCGGATGTACTTGTCATGGAGGTACTTCATCGTTTCCTTATATAAGGACAAACTTGTATAAGCATGGTATCAGAATTCATCAAGCTCATTCAATTGTGCCACCCTTAAGTTGGCGGCGACATCCCATTCAAGATTAAGCTTCTTCAATGCCCACATAGCCTTGTGCTCAAGTTCCACCAGAAGGTGACAAGCTTTTCCGAACACTAACCGGTATGGAGACATACCAATCGGTGTTTTCTAAGCCGTCATATAAGCCCAAAGATCATCATCAAGTTTCTTTGACCAATCTGTCCAGTTGGCATTCACTGTCTTTGATAAAATACTCTTGATCTCCCAGTTGGAGAATTTCACTTGCCCGCTTGCTTTAGGATGATAGGGGGTCGAGACTTTGTGAGTGACACCATACTTGGTTAGTAAGGTATCAAAAGCTTTGTTGCAAAAATGCGATCCTCCATCACTAATAATGACCCTTGGAGTACCGAATCTTGTGAAGATATTCGTTTTCAAAAATGCCACCACACTTCGAGCTTCATTGTTAGGTAAAGCCACGACATCAATCCACTTTGACACATAATACATAACTACCAAAATGTAAGTGTTCCCACAAGAGCTCACGAATGGGCCCATGAAATCAATGCCCCACACATCAAAAATGTCAATCTCTAAGATGGTGGTGAGGGGCATCTCATTTTTCTTAGAAATCCCACCATCCCTTTGACATTCATCACAATGCTTGATGAGATCGCTAGCGTCCTTGTAAAGAGTAGGCCAATAGAATCTACAACTCAACACTTTTGTTGCCGCTCTAGATCCACCATGGTGACCATCATATGGTGAGGAGTGGAAAGCTTCAAGAATTTCCACTTGTTCTTCCTCTGGTACACATCGTCGAATCACACCATTGGTACAAATTCGGAAGAGATACGGCTCATCCCAATAATAGTCAAGGCAATCCCATTTGAGCTTCTTCCATTGGTTTGAAGAGAACTCATTCGGTACAATACCACTCACAAGATAATTTGCTAAGTCGGCGAACCATGGCATCTCGGTCATTCAAATGGCTAGAAGTTGCTCATCGGGGAAGGAATCATTTATCTCAAGGCCATCATGTGGCCTCCCCTCCTCCTCCAAACGAGACAAGTGGTACGCCACTTGGTTTTTACTACCCTTGCGGTCTTGAATCTCTAGATCAAACTCTTGCAATAGAAGCACCCACCACATTAAACTTGCCTTTGAATCCTTTTTGCTCATTAAGTACCAAAGCTCTGCATGATCGGTGTGGACAATCACCTTTTTTACCCATCAAGTATGGGCGGAACTTCTCCATAGCAAAGATAATAGCAAGTAGCTCTTTTTCGGTCACTGTGTAGTTGACTTGGGCATCATTCATGGTCTTGCTAGCATAGTAGACAGGATGGAAGATTTTGTCGATACGTTTCCCCAAAACTGCTCCAACCGCCACATCACTTGCATCACACATGAGCTCGAAAGGCAAGATCCAATCCGGTGCGGTGATAATAGGAGTAGTAATCAATTTGAACATGAGCAATTTGAATGCCTTCATAACGTCCTCGTTGAAATGGAACTTAGCATCCTTCTCCAACAATTTACACAAGGGGTTCACCACTTTGGAAAAATCCTTGATGAATCGGTGATAGAATCCCGCATGACCCAAGAAGCTCCTCACTCCCTTCACGGATATAGGGGTGGGAGTTTAGATATCACCTCTATTTTGGCCTTGTCGACCTCAATACCATGCTTTGAAATTTTATGGCCGAGGACAATGCCTTCCTCGATCATGAAGTGACATTTCTCCCAATTCAAAACCAAGTTTGTCTCCTCACATCTTGCCAAGACCTTATCCAAGTTGTTCAAGCAACCATCAAAAGAATTTTCGACCACGGAAAAGTCATCCATGAAGACCTCAAGAAAATACTCCACCATGTCGGTGAAGATGGCTATCATACACCGTTGAAAAGTCGTCGGTGCATTGCATAACCCAAATGGCATTCGCGAGAATGAGAAAGTACCATAGGGATAAGTGAAAGCAGTCTTCTCTTGGTCCTCCGGAGCAATAAGAATTTCATTGTAGCCGGAATATCCATCAAGGAAACAATAGAAAGCTCGACCGGCCAACCCATCAAGCATTTGATCAAGGAATGAGAGTGGGAAATGATCTTTTCGAGTGACATTGTTGAGCTTCCGATAGTCCATACACACTCTCCACCAGGTCACCGTTCTTGTGGGGATCAACTCGTTCTTGTCATTTGTGACCACAATCATGCCACATCACCCACATCAACCGCCACATCACCCGGTATCCAACAATTTTATGATCTCCTTCTTCACCACCTCTTACATTGCTTTATTTAATCTTCTTTGATGTTCAACAGAGGGTTTGGCATCCTTCTACAAAATAATCTTGTGCAAGCAAAAGGCGGGGCTTATACCCCGAATGTTCGCTAATGTCCATCCTATAGCTTTCTTCCTTTTTTGTAGCACCGCCAAAGTAGAGTCTACCTGCACGTTCGTCAAACAAGAGGAAAGAATAACCGGTAAAGTAGAACATGGCCCAAGGAATTCATACCCGAGATGTGGAGGTAATGGCTTTAACTCCAAAGTGGGAGGCTCCTCAATTGAGGACTTTGTTGGAGGAGTCTTCCAGTTCTCAAGATCTAAGGATAATTTTCGAGGTTCATAAGTGTACGACCACATTCCTTGCAATGCATTTACACATTCCACATAGCCTTCCTTCCCATAATCATCATGATTAAGCAATACGGCCTCCAAAGTATCATCAACATTCATCATGGCACTAGCATCATCAACAACCACCTCGGTCACTAAGTCCACAAACGAACAAACTTCATTGCTATTCGGTTTCCTCATAGATTTGCATACATGCAAAACCACCTTTTCATTGCCCACCCAAAAGGTGAGCTCACCCGTTCCACATCAACAAGAGCCTTCCGCGTAGCAAGAAAAGGTCTACCCAAGATAATAGGCACCTCATAGTCCACTTCCCAATCAAGAATTACAATGTCCGTCGGGAGGATGAACTTATCAACACGAACCAACACATCATCAATAATACCCAATGGTCTCTTCATAGTACAATCCGCCATTTGTAACCTCATAGATATGGGTCTTGGTTGCCCAATTCCCAAGTTTTGAACACCGAGTAGGGCATCAAGTTGATACTCGCCCCTAGATCACATAGAGCTTTGGCAAAGTTGGTGCTCCCAATAGTGCAAGGGATTGTGAAAGCGTCGGGATCTTCCAATTTTGGAGCCATTGAGTGCACAATAGCACTCACTTGATGTGTCATCTTGATAGTCTCACAATTCATTGATCTTTTCTTTGTCACCAAATCCTTCATGAACTTTGCATAGCCGGGCATTTGTTCCAATGCCTCAACCAATGGCACATTAATAGATAAGCTCTTCATCATGTCAATAAACTTCTTGAATTGGTTCTCGCTATTTTGCTTGGTGAGCCTTTGAGGGTACGAAGGAGGAGGCCTTGGCATTGGTGCCTTGGACTTTGGCACTACCGGTTCCGGTATGTCAATCACGTGTTCTCTAGACGGGTTCACTTCTTCTTGAGTCTCCTCCACATTTTCATCAATATCAATTCTCACTTCTTCATTAGCTTGAACCACATTGCTTGGCATTTCATCTTCTTGAATCACTACATCATCATCCACAATTCTTCTTTGGTTTGAGGTTGTTGCCTCCCCACCTTTTCCACTCCTTGTGGTTACGTCCATGGCATGTCCCGTGTTGTTCCCGCCCTTTGGGTTCACCACCATGTCACTAGGTAGTGCCTCCTTAGGATGAGTGTTTAAAGCTTGCGAGATTTACCCTAATTGAACCTCCAAATTGCAGATTGAACTGTTGTGAGAGGCTAGTTAAGCATTGGAGTCGGCATTTTTCTCCAGCATTTGTTTGAACATATTTTCAATCCGCCCTATCTCATTATTGGAAGATCTAGAACCATGAGACGGATAAGGAGGCGAGTTTCTTAGTTGTTGATACATCGGGGGCCTTTGAATGCCCGACCCCCGATTCCCTTGGTTATTGATCCAACCCCCTTGGTTGTTGCCTCCCCAATATCCTTGATTGTTGCCACCCCAATTGCCTTGTTTGCCTTGATTATTCCAATTGCCTTGATTATTGTTATTGTTCCAATTACCTTGATTGTTGTTACCACCAATACAATTGCCTTGGTGGTTTCGATTGTTCCAATTTCCTTGAGATCGCCATTGTTGTTGATTCGGGCCTTGAGAGTTGTTTCTTTTCCCTTGGTAGTTGTTCACATATTGCACTTCTTTCTCTTGCTCATTATATGATTCGTCTTGGTTAAACACACTATCATCTTGCACAAATTGTTCCACACAGTTTTGCACTTGTTGACCCTTTTGCCTTCGCTTGTTCACCATCATGTTGACACCTTCCATTGCATTTACTTGCTTAGGACCTTGAACTTGTTGAAGTTGAGCTTTGGCTAATTGATTCATTATTGTGGTCAACTTGGCAATTGCTTTCCCATGATCATGCAATTCTTTGTGTAGGTGAATCACATATGGATCACCTTGAGGAACATTAGCTCTTCTTTGCCATGCCGATGAAGTATACGCCATTTGATCTAAAATCTCACAAGCTTCGGCATATGGTGTTGTCATGAAATTCCCACCAGCAAGTTGGTTTGCCACGCATTGATTGGTAGTATTGATCCCCCTGTAGAAGGTTTGTTGAATCATAGCCTCAGTCATGTCATTATTTGTCACTCTTTCACCATAGTACGATACTTCTCCCAAATCTCGTGCAAAGGCTCATTGGGTTCTTGCTTGAATGCTAGAATCTTGTCTCGAAGAGTAGCCATATGCTCGGGAGAAAAGAACTTGGCAATGAATATTTCTGTCAATTCATCCCATGTATGGATAGCATGGTTTGGAAATCTTTCTAACCAATCCAAGGCTTTTCCCCGTAGAGAGAAGGAAAATAGACTCAACCTTAGAGAATCCTCAGAGACGTTGGTCTGTTTACTCCTCCAGCAAGTGTTCACAAACCCTTTCAAGTGTTTGTATGCATTTTGACTCGGAGCCCCGGGGAAGAATCCCCGTTGCTCTAGCAATGTGAGCATAGCATTGGTGATTTGGAAGTTGCCCGCCCTAATGTGGGGCGAGACTATGGCACTTGCGTATCCTTCGTTTGGAAACACCCGGTGTGGAGCCGCACTTGGTGGAGGTGGGGAAGGGACGGGAATA
The DNA here is from genome assembly GCF_000715075.1 of Nicotiana tabacum. Taxonomy (NCBI): domain Eukaryota; kingdom Viridiplantae; phylum Streptophyta; class Magnoliopsida; order Solanales; family Solanaceae; genus Nicotiana; species Nicotiana tabacum. The sequence goes on along the minus strand of NC_134093.1, from coordinate 93,012,370 downwards.
TTGACATGAGGTGGTCGGCCTCGCCTATTTGCTTGAGGTTCAAGAGGACCTCATCACCTTGGTCATCGTCCACTTCCTCCCCCAAAGGCAAGTTTTCGAAAGGATCATTGTTGAGAGCCATTTTTGTACCTACAATCGATTCACAAAAGGTAAGTAACCCGAAAGAAAAAGAAGACAAGTCACACAAAAAACCAAATATATAGCTAAATCCGTTTTTATCTCCTCGGCAACGGCGCCAAAAAATGATGTCGCCCAAATCACACCACTGATTGGGATTGTGAAGCGGTTGATGCAATTATAATTACCCAACTTTGAGTTGGGATCGATTCCTCAGAGAGCTTATATTGGATTAGGTATATACTTAGACTAGGTGTATGACGTGCCTAAAATGCACTTCCACATACTTTTGGTGTTGTTGTTTTTCAAGTTTATAAAAGATCTAGGGCTGTGACTTCCACCTAGATGGTTACCTAACGGGTTGTGGGCTTTAGGGCATATTTCGTTGGTCGGGGTGTAATATAGAATTCAACACGCGATTACCCACTCGATACCTCTCGGTAGTTAGAGTGGTTTTGCCCAATTTGGCTTTCTTAAGTCCAAATGGGTAATTCACAAAATCGTTGATATATGCTCAAGTCGGGTCTTACTATCTCTAGATTAAACCCTTTAATTGGGGCTATCAATTTCTTGAGTTCACCCCAATTTTTTGTTAGCCAAGTTTTCCTAGACTTAGTCTCTCTTTCTCAAGTAGAGACTAAGTCAATTAGGCATGAATCAATATTTGCAACCATTAATTCCTAAATTCAAGCAAAAACTAGGCTAAGTATCATACACCCAACCTTAAACAATCCTTAAATCAAACACCTATTACGTACCCACACTAGGGTTGGGTCACAACCCTAGCTAGATATTTAGCTACTCATAGGCAAAAATTAAGAAACTAAGGAAGAAAATAAGATTAAACTCATAATAGATGATAAAGGGATGAAAATTCAATGTTAAAATAATAAACTAATACAAAGTTTCCTAAAGCAGTAAAGGAAAAATGGCTATCTACTTTCTAGAGTTCAAACTTAACTTAAATTTGACAAAAAGAACTATTTATACACAGCAAAAGTTATCAGACAAAATTGCCCCTGCGGAGGTTCTGCGACCGCACAATTCTGTGTGCGGTCCACACTTTGAAGTTGGGCTTGACCGGATGGACTTTTGCGGCCGTACAATTATAGGTTGCGGCCCCATGTCTTCAGATTCTGTGGACCGCACATTTCTGAGTGCGGACGCACTCTTGAATTTGAGCTTGACAGGAGGGACTTCTGCGGACCGCACATTTCTGAGTGCAGCCGCACTCTTGAATTCTGCGGTCGCACAATAATAGTGCGGTCCACACTTCTTCATGGATTCAGAACTCCATCTCTCTGAACCTCATCTTCTGCGGCCGTACAATAATTGTGTGGTCCACACTTTGCAATGGAATTATGTTAGAGGTCCTTCATAGTCTGCGGCTGCACTCAATATTGTGCGGTTCGCACTTTGCTCTTTTTGCTTGATTTTAGTCCTTGTCCAAAAATACTCCTTCTTGAGTTGAATTTTATCGTTTTGGCTCTTTTTCCAAAGCTCCTGCAATTAAGCACATTTTATCAGCTTTCGAAAATACCTTTAAGCATTTTTGAGCTAAAACTAAAGTAAAAGATTGCAAATAAGTAGTCAAAATCCCTACTTATCACTTGCGGAGGGACTGGCCGCAGGTGTGGACTCGCAAATGAGAGCATTGGATTGCAGAAGTGAAGCTGGCCTTACCCAGCTGTGGTCGAAGAAGCGGGATGGTCTCCACAGAAATGAAGTCGCTTCTGCGATGGAAGGAAGCGCAGGCGCGGGCTGGATCGCAGGTGCGACTTATTCACCGCAGGTGCACATGAACACATGCGGCTTGGTTCTTGCAGAAGTGAAGGTCGCTTCGCTTAGTTATGACGGCACCTGCGATGGTAATTCCGCAGGTGTGGAGCTGCAAATGCGGCAGATGGTTCACATGTGCGAGTTTGCTGGGCAGAACATGGGAAATTTTGAGGGTTTGTTTCATAATCCACTTTTGGACATAGAGAGCTCGGTGTGAGGCGATATTTTGAGAGATTTTCAGAGGGATCATTGGGGTAAGAATTTCTAACTCGGTTTTGGTTAAATTACACGAATCTGTTATTGTTTTTATCATTTAATTAGTGATTTGAGTTGGAAAATTGGGAAAACATTGTGAAAATTCCTTAGGCTAATTTTTGAGGATTTGAAAGGTGATTTGAGGTCGAACTTGAGAAATTATTGTATGGATGGACTCATTATCCTATGGGTGTTCGGATTTTATAATTTTGGTCGGAATCCGAGACGTGGGGATGGGTTGACTTTTTGAGTTGACTTTTTATTTCTTTGTAAATATTGTAATTTTATTGTTCGAATTAGTTTCCTATAGTTTATATTTATAGTATGAAGTTATCTTGGCTAAATTCGAGTCGTTCAAAGTTGGATAATCGAGGGAAAGACCTTCTAGTGGATTGAGCTAGCGTGTTTCAAGCTAAGTGACTTGCCTAACCTTGTCTAAGGGAATTATCCCTTAGGATTTGTGCTAGTTGTGATAATTATGATGTGTGAAAGCCGTGTACGCAAGGTGACGAGTGTGTACACAAGCTAAATATGGAATTTACCGGTTTTAATTATGTAGATTTCCTTTCATGCCTTAATTGAGTTACCTTAACATGTTATAGTCATCATTTCTAGTCTATTTTCACATGTCTACATGTCTTATCTCTTACTTTCTAATTGCTCTACATGTTTAGTTGAACTTCTTGTTTCCTTTATTCCGTATTCATTATTTAACCATTGAACTCTTTACTTAAAGTTGTTATTCTTGGAATATCTTGTTGTTCAAATTGGTATTGAGTTATAAAGGTCGTGATTTGCATTGAGGCAAAGTGTTAAGTTGTGAAATACTATTCTTGTTGAGTTATTCACTACCGATTATTGTTGTTGAGACTCTTGTGTACATTGTGGTTGAGCCATAGGCTCTTTATTGTGAAAACACTATTATTGTTGGTTTCTATGGCAAGTTGTGATACTGGGCACTTGTGGTGCGAATTGTGATACGTTGTGATATTGATACGCATGCGGTGGTATAAAGTTATTGGGGTTGAACCGCATGCGGCGAGATAAGGTGGGCTTGATACGCGTGGCTAGTAGGGGAAGTACTAGAAGTCATGCGGTGTGATAAGGTGGGTACTAGAAGTCATGCGGTATGATAAGGTGGGCTAAAATGCGGGATGCTATTTTGGGAAAATGATTTTCAAAACTAAATGCAAGGCTCCCGCGGTGATATAAGGAAAGATTGTGAGTTATTCTTGTTGTTTGGGACTATGAGGCGGTACCTCGGTAGTGACCCTTGTTGATATTTCTCTATTTGCTGCACTTGTTTTTGGTTGTTTGTTTCCTTAGCATATTATTTCTTGTTTTCTCCGTGTTGCTCTATTTGCTTTAGTTCCGTGTAGCCAACCCTTATGTGCTATTTGTTGTTTCCGTTTCATTACTATCATTACTACACTGTCATACTCTTGTACGAGTCTTCTTATCTATTCCAGTAGGGCCTTAACCTGACCTCGTCACTACTCTACCGAGGTTAGGTTTGGCACTGACGGGGTACCGTTGTGGTGTACTCATGCTACACTTCTGCACATCTTTTTATGCATATTCAGGTACCTCCTACCAGTCCCGGCATCAGTGAGCTGAGTTCGTACTTGGAGACTTGAAGCTATACCTGCCGACGTCCACAGGCCTCGGAGTCCCCTTCTACCTAGATTTCATTTATTTCATTATCCTTATTTAGACACTGATTTATAGAGATATACAATATCATTTCATAGAGCTTGTGACTTGTATTTCGTGGGGTTTTGGGCTATTGTATATACACTGAGTTGTGGATATTTTGTTCCGTATATTAATTGTTGAGTTTTGAGACTATAATTATTATTATTTTTAGTTATTTTCGCATGTTTGTTAGGCTTACCTAGTCTTAGAGATTAGGTGCCGTCACGACATCCTCCAGAGAGAAATGGGGAGTCTAAGAGACTAGGTGCCGTCACGACATCCTCCGAAAGGAGATTGGGGTCGTGACATTTTGTTGCAGAATATCTTTCATTTTCTTTTCTTGACACGTTCTGCTTCTTACTTTTTACTTTGTTGTATTTCTTCCTTGAAATCTTCCTTGGCCTTGCACCACTACTTTTGCACTCTTTCCTGCATTATTTAGTTAAAAATACGGAAAAGATTTGATAATTTTTATGCTTTTACAAGGATAATCATATATTTAAAATCTAGCAAAATACACTTATCAAATTCTGCACACTTAAAACCTTTGCTCGTCCCGAGGAAAGAAAATAGAGATTAATATAAAAAAACCTTTTTTTTAGATAACTACACATTCATAACCTTACAAAAAATTAAAGACTTCACCTGATTTGTCTATCCTTTTGAACTTTTAAGAACATACATTATTTTATACCTCCACTTTTACTCTGCAAATATCAATGTTAGAAATCCTTGATTTTCTGGAAAAAATCGAGAACATTGACTGCTCGAAGATAGAGTTCAATAAACCATATGCTTGCATTTCTTGTCAACCTCTACTAATATAGATTAATGCTGACTTTAGAATCTTTTAGGAATTTTATTGGCTTGTAATGTTAGGCTGAGGGTTGGTAGGATAACAGAATATTTTAAAAGTGACTTCATTTTTACTTTCCTAGCTTCTCTTTTCAGTACAAAGGATGACTCTATTTTCAGTACGAGTTGATAATGCATATCTTGTGAAACTTAATTTTCCAACATTACTTTTGATCGTATACCTATATACAACTTGTCATCCTTTCTATCTTAAACACGAGGCCAGAAAAAATAATAAGTGGTATTTTATAAAGTTTTTCTTCTTTTTTCTTTTTCTTTTTTATTTTTATTTTTTTTTTGGGGGGGGGGGGGGTCATAAAGGTTTATGAAAAAATGATTGTAACGATCCGACCAGTCATGTGGTCAGAATTGAATTTCGGAAAATTCGTGGTTGATTCGGATGAAAACTTCTAAATTCGGAAGCCTTAAGTTGGAAGTGTTGACTAGGTTGACTTTTGAGTAAAACGACCTCGAAATTGGGATTTAAAATTTCCAATGGAATCACATGATGATTTTAGACTTGGACGTGTATTCGAGTTGAGTATCGGGTGGCCCAAGAGCATTTCGGCACTTGTTATGGAAAGTTGGCATTTTTAAAGTTTAAGAATTCCTTAAGTTTGGTTTGAAGTGGACTTTGGTGTTATCGATGTCCGTTGGGGTTTCGAGCCTTAGAATTGGTTCGTATCATGATTTGTGACTTGTGCATAAAGTTTGGCATCATTCCGGAATGTTTAAGTATAATTCAAACGCGTTCGTCGAAGTTTGGAAGTTTGAAAATTTAAAGAAGATTTCGATCGTCGATTCATAGTTTGGATGTTATTTGGTGTGATTTGAGGCCTCGAGCTAGTCTGTATTGTGTTTTGGGATATGTGGGTACATTTGGATGGGGTCCCGGAGGCCTCGGGGTTGAAACGGATTGAAAATTGGAATTTAGGACATGATGTCACTGTTGAAGTCTGGTGTCATCGCACCTGTGGAAGGAGCGGCCGCAAATACGGTCACACAGGTGCATAGGGGCCATCGTAGGCGCGAATTTCATGGAGGAGGTTTGGAGCGTAGGTGCGAGAAAAATTCCGCACCTGCGACGTCGCAGATGCGGAGATGAGATCGCCGAAGCGAAATTTGGCCAAGAGGCCTGGGGCCGCTATCACGACCCAATTTTTCCTCTGTTCGGTATCGTGATGACACCTAGTCTTAGGGACTAGATAAGCCTAACATTTATTGAATAATAACAATAATTAAATAACATCTAACAATTTTGAAATGGAAATCTCTATAAAATTTACAATTCACAAAACCGGTAGTACAAGTCATAAGTCATTTGCTACAATTTTCTAAATACAACTATTTGAAATAAAGTAGCAGTATGAATACAAATCATAAGGTGACTCTGAAGCGTGCGAACGCAGCAGTAGGTTTACCTTGAGTCTCCACAGCAACAGTTTGCACAGCTAGCTAATGATCAACTGATATCGAAATACCAGGATCTGCACAAAAATATGCAAAAGTGTAGTATGAGTACACCACGGCGGTACCCAGCAAGTATCAAAACTAACCTCAATGGAGTAGTGATGAGGAATAGTCAAGACACCTACTGGACTAAATAACCTGAATAAGTATAAGTATAGAAACAACAGAGTATGATATCTACATAAAGACTACGTGAAGTGGCAATTAATATGGTAATTGCAATAAGGAAGGAAAACAACAACTATCAGTGGAACACCATAATAATGACATAGACGAATGAAAGGAAACACAGCCTAAGTTCGATAATCGTAGATAAAGAAAGGACAAGTAACAACTCAACAATACGACAGCTTTTACATCGGGTTTTAGTCAATAAACTCCACGAGGTACCGAACCTCACACTATTCACAACTCACGAGTTCCAATACTTGAACCCTAACACTTGGCATCCTGTGCCCTCATTACACTTTATAACCGCACTGACAACTCACGTGCCAAATAGAACCATTCTCACATAGAAGGCAGGTAAACAAGGGTGTTCATCTATACTCAACAATATCAAGAAACACTTCTTAACCGATAAGAGTGCTCAACTACGTGTATGCTTGTGCAAGTGTCCTAACATAGTTCATGCCAGCTAGTAAGTACAGGAAAAGAAATGGACAGTACGCAGAATATTTTCACACAACTTTCCACAAGATAAAGGTCACACAGGTAAGTGTACCACTACACAAACATCAACAACAAGAATGTCCCCAAGCCATCACAAGTCATCACAAATCAATTTTTGACACAGCCCACCTTGTCTCGCCACGTGTGCAATAATATAGTAAGTACCGGCCTTGTCTCGCCACACGTTCATAACAATGTTCTCACCTTGTCTCGCCCCAAGCGCATCCCACATATATATATCCGGCCTTGTCACGCCTCATGTGCAAATATCAATAGTAACAATAGCACAGCAGAAACCTCGTGCAACCCAATAACAAACGCACAGAAGAAACCCCGTGCATTACAATAACAACAACCGCATGGCAGAAACCTCGTGCATCACAAGAAAAACTACAATAGCAACAATGATAATAATACAAGGGTACGACAAATAAGTCAACTCAGAGATTCCAGAACTCAAAGAAACGGAGGAACTAATTCACAAGGAGTAGCCACAATCGGGAATGCTAGTCATAATAAGAATAGCTTAACAAGAAAGGAAATACTATGTAACCACGGTCCACAATATACAGTTCGACAACGAGGGAGCTAACACAAGTCGAATAATTCCAAATAAGGACAAGTCAACTAAAATATAGGATATCTAACTTCTTTTAAGGTTGGGAAATTAGGAAAGAGATACAACAAATTCAACTAAGAAGAAGCAGCAGAAAGATAGATATAACCTCAATTAAGGCTAAACAATAACAGAAGAGATAATAATAATTTCAAATAAAGATAGGTAGTTAGGGAAAGGATAACATGGCAATAGAAAGGTAAAAATTTCAGTTAAGGCACATATGAATCAAATAAGCAATATGAGTGAATCATGAAGCAATTAATTCTAATTAAGCAGGTGGAGGTGAAACTAGTAATTAAGAAGTATAATCATAACAAGAACAACTGCATATTCGGTGAATACAAGGGCCTAAGGACCCTAAAAGACCAATTTTTCACAAATAAGTCCGAGCACGTACTCGTCACCTCACGTACACGGACTACAATTAGCATAGAAGAATCAAATCCTAAGGGGTAGTTCTCCCACACAAGGTTAGACAAGATACTTACCTCAAAAAAGACAAACTGATACTCTAAAATGTACTTTTCGGGTGAAATGACCTCCGGACGGCTCAAATCTAACCAAAATAACTTCAAAGCACAAATAAAACTCATAATAAACTATTCTGTATCATAAAGCTTTAATCTTTATCAAAATCTAAAAATCGACCCAAAAAATGACCCCCAGTCCCGCACCTCAAAACCCGACAAATTTCACAAAACCCGAGCACCCATTCCGATACGAGTTCAACCATACTAAAATTATCAAATTCCGATACAAATTCGTCCCTCAAATCATGATTTCTCATTTTGAAATTGTTCTTCAAAAACCTCCATTTACATCAACACAAAATACAAATTAAATGATAAAAATAAAGATACAATCATGGAATATAATAAATTCTAGGTGAAGAACACTTACCCAATCGATTTTCTTGAAAAACTCACAAAGAATCGCTCAAAACCGAGCTCTACAAGTCAAAATATGATGAAACATTGCCTAACCCTCGATTGGGAAAACTTATATTCTGCCAAGGTCTGAAAGCATCGCGAACGCGGAGAAAAGCTCGCGTTCGCGAAGAATTAAAGTAAGGCTGTCCGAAAAACCTTTCGCGAATGTGAGGGAAGGAACGTGAACACGAAGAACAAGGGACGGAACCTACATGAACGTGAGACGGCGAACGCGAATGCGAAGAAGAAATAGAAGGCTGCCAGGAAGAGTTTCGCGAACGCAATGAAGGGGAAAAGCAAACCTTCGCGAACGCGAGAGGTTGAACACAAGCACGAAGAAGGATCTCGAGGTGGTCAACAATAACACTTCGCGAACTCGAAAGGCGCTTTGCGATCGCGAAGAAGGACACTAGAAAATAGGAATATCAATTCAAAAATAAGGGAAAAGGACCCGTAGCCCACCCAAAACACACCCGAGGCCACAGGGACCCCTTCTAAACACACAAACAAGTTCCATAACCTAACACGGACTCGCTCTAGGTCTCAAATCACATCAAACAATGTCAAAACTATGAATCGCACCATGAATCGAACTTATGAACTTTCAAATCTTCCAACTTCTAAAACTCGTGCCGAAACCTATCAATTCACATCCAATTGACCCCAAATTTTGTACACAAGTCATATTCAATCTTGCGGACCTACTCCATGTTTCAGAATTGGAATCCGACCCCGATATCAAAAAGTCCACTTCTGGTCAAAATCTCTGAAAATTCGACTTTCGCCATTTCAAGCCTAAATCAGCTACATACCTCAAATTCACCGTCCGGACACACTCCTAAGTCCAAAATCACCCAACGGAGCTAATGGAACCGCCGAAACTCCATTCCAGAGTCGTCTTCACACAGTTCCAACTACGGTCAAAATCCTAAGACTTAAGCTTCCATTTTAGGGACTAAGTGTCCCAAATCACTCTGAATCATCCGGTAACTGAATTCAACCACGCACGCAAGTCAATACACATAATACGAAGCTGCTCAAGGCCCTATGCAGCCAAATGGGACTTAAATTCTCAAAACGACCGGTCGGGTTATTACATCCTTCCCCTCTTAAACAAACGTTCGTCCTCGACCGTGCCAAGAATCGCCTCGAAGTCTTCAAATCGCTGAAAGCACATATCCAACATACACCCGCGGGTGACCCCAGGTCACCCCAATCCACATAAGCCTGACGACACCATCTCAACTGTAATTTATCCTTTCTACCAAAACCGATAAGCCTTAGAGCCAAAATTCTCACCCTTCCGTTCATCTCAAAAAGGCCAGATTCTAAATCCATACCCAGTATCAGTCTCAACCAGCTACAACAACTCATGCCTACACCTACAAGGTATGACCATACAGTATTACACACCACACATAGGCCCATAATAACATTTCTGATCACAAGAGCTGCCCATATTCAAAACCAGCACTGGCAATTAGCCTCATATCCGTTAGCAACCCATTTCAAACCTCCACAATGCTGATAATGATGCGAGCAATACGAAGACCTCATAACTATACACCCAGATCAGCAAGTCATATCTAACGCCACCAGGCACACAACCCGTAAGCTAAAACTCAAATAAGCACAAGACAAAAATGACTGAATATATAAAGAGAAAACACAAAAACACATAAGAGAAATATCAAAAAAGCCCGACATGCACAACTCTCTATCAGTACCATCCTACGAATCAATTTAAAAGGAAAAATCAAAGTATATGAACAAATCACAAGGATCTCATCCTGATATAACCTCCACCGCGACACGCAGCCCGGCTCAAACATATCAAATCACATGGAATCGCGAGGGTCTCACCCTCAACTCTGAATCACAAGCCGACTACACATCATACCAATTGAAATATTTCACTAACTCAATTCTACCAATAAAATCACAACACTTACTGAACTCTCACCTTGGTAGAGTATCAAATCACAAATCGTAACCAAATTACTCAGGAATCACATCAAACCTGCCATAATAGACAGCATGAATTCACTTCTAGTCTCGTAACTTTCAATAATGAATTAAAATAATGATAGACACGACTATCACTCATAGAACCTCCCAACAGGGGCAAACACATAAACATAATACTAGGTCATGAACTCACCCATAGTGGGACAACAAATAGGGGAACTCGCCTTGATAAGCAGAACCGAATCAAAATACGAATGGTGCCCCTCTGTAACAAATCAAAAGCATACATGTATGACATCATCTGGCGTAGTGGCCTCAAGCCTACTATATGAAACACATCAATGAGCCAGGCCTTCCTCTCTTGGGCGCCCTCTACTCGCCTGAATACTCTGTTGTGACACATCTGTCCGGAGTCTAGGACAATCGCTCACCCTGTGGCTGGTATCTCTACACTCGAAACAACCTCTCTGCTAATGTGGCTATGGGAACTGTGCGGTACAGGTACTCTGAGACCCTTTAGAACCTGAAACACTTTGCGAAGCCTGAAGTGCAAACTGAACTGGCTGACCCACAAAACCTCTGCCATGTCGTACCCTGCCTCCAAAATAAGGACCAGTAAATCTCTCTGGTCTACAAGGCCTCCTCGCCTCCCTGTCCTCTCTCTCCTGACCTCGCATGTCCTCTCTCTCACGGCCCCGCCTATCCTCTCTCTTCTGATCCCACATGCCTGCCACTCGGCGAGCGATCCCTACCACCTGCTAAAATGAAACATCCGACTCTAACTCCTGAGCCATGCTGAACCAAATATCATGCCTGAGCCCCTCAATGAATCTACGGACACGCTCTCTAACTGTAGTGACCAAAGCAGGTGCATATTTGGCCAAATCACTGAATCTAACGGCATACTCTGACACTGAAATAGTGCCCAGGCGCAGCTGCTCAAACTCCGCATGCCATGCATCCTGAAGGGACTAAGGTACAAACTCTCTCAGGAACATCTCTGAAAACTGAACCCATGTAAGTGAAACTGACTCGGCGGCTACCCAATGCATATGCCCGCCACCACTGATAAGCCGCTCTCCTGATCTAGAACGTAGTAAAAGAAACCCCGCTTATCTCCACAATACCCATAGTACATAGAATGCGGTGACACTCCTCCAAAACACCCTGGGCATCATCTGTCGCCAATCCACTGAAGGTAGGAGGGTGGTACTTCTTGTACCTCTCAAGTCTAAGATGTTCTTCCTCAGATGTTGCTGCCCTAAGCACGGGCTGAACTGGGACCACAGGCTGTGTCGCCATGACACCTCGAACCTGACCAACATGAACTCGCTGCTCTGGAGGGTGGGCGGAGAGAGTCTGAGATGCTCCTCCGATCTATGAAATAGTTGGTGCAACCGGAATCAACCCCGCCTGAGCCAATGTACCAAACATGCTCAGGAACCGTGCTAAGGTCTCTTGAAGTCCAGGGGTAACAACAGGCGCCTCCAGTACCTACCCCCCAACTGGAACTACTGGCGGCTCCTCAAATGCTGCTCTAGTAGGTGCCCTAGCTGCGGCACGTGCTCCTCGTCGGCCTCTACCTCTGCCCCTAGCGACTTTTGCTCCGGGGGTAACGTCATCAGCAACTGCAGCTCGTGTCCTCACCATCTGTGAGAGATTGGAATGATAAAAGTTCAAACTTTGAGACCAATGAACTGAACGATAGGAATGAAGGAAGTGAAATTGTCCTAAAAGTTCCGTAGCCTCTCGTAGATAAGTACAGGCATCTCCGTACCAATCCGCAAGACTTTACTAAACTTGCTTATGACTCGTAGCACCTATGAACCTAGAGCTCTAATACCAACTTGTCACGGCCCAATTTTCCCTCCGTTGGGTATCGTGATGACACCTAGTCTTAGGGACTAGGTAAGCCTAACATTTACTGAATAATAACAATAATTAAATAACATCTAACAATTTTTGAAATGGAAATCTCTATAAAATTTACAATTCCTAAAACCGATAGTACAAGTTATAAGCTCTACAAAGTTTGCTACAATTTTCTAAATATAACTATTTGAAATAAACTAACAGTATGAATACAAATCAGAAGGTGACTCCGAAGCCTGCGAACGCAGCAACAGGTATACCTTGAGTCTCCACAGCAACAGTCCGCACAGCTAGCTAATGATCAACTGACTTCAAAATACCAGGATCTGCACAAAAATATACAAAAGTGTAGTATGAATACACCACGGCGGTACCCAGCAAGTATCAATATTAACCTCAGTAGAGTAGTGACGAGGAACAGTCAAGACACCTACTGGACTAAATAACCTGAACAAGTATAAATATAGAAACAACAGAGTATGATATCTACATAAAGACTATGCGAAGTGGCAATTAATACGGTAATTGCAATAAGGAAAACACCAACTATCAGCGGAACAACATAATAATGACATAGAAGAATGAACGAAAACACAGCCTAAGTCCGATAATCACAGAAAAAGAAAGGACTAGCAACAACTCAACAATACGACAGCTTTCACACCGGGTTTTATTCAATAAACTCCACGAGGTACCGAACATCATACTATTCATAACACACGGGTTCTAATACCTGAACCCTAACACTTGGCAGCATATGCCCTCATTACAATTCATAACCGCACTGACAACTCACGTGCCAAATAGAGCCATTCTTACATAGAATGGAGGTAGACAAGGGTGTTCATCTATACTCAACAATATCAAGAAAAACTTCTTAACCGATAAGAGTGCTCAACTACGTGTATGTTTGTGCAAATGTCCTAACATAGTTCATGCTAGCTAGTAAGTACAGTAAAAGAAATGGACAGCGCGTAGAATGTTTTTACACAACTTTTCACAAAATAAAGCTCACACAGGGAAATGTACCACTACACAAACATCAACAACAAGAATGCCCCCAGGCCATCACAAGTCATCACAAATCAATCCTTGACACATCCCACCTTGTCTCGCCACATGTGCAATAATATAGTAAGTACCCGCCCTGTCTCGCCACACGTGCATAACAATGTTCCCACCTTGTCTCGCCACATACGCAACTCATATATATATATCCCGCCTTGTCACGCAGCATGTGCAAATATCAATAGTAACAATAGCATGACAGAAACCTCATGCAACCCAATAACACTCGCACGGAAGAAACCTCGTGCATCACAATAACAACAACCGCACGGCAGAAACCTCGTGCATCACAATAAAAACTACAATAGCAACAATGACAATAATACAAGGGTATGACAAATAAGTCAAATCAGAGATTCCATAACTCAAAGAAACGGAGGAACTAATTTACAAAGAGTAGCAACAATCGGGAATGCTAGTCATAATAAAAATAGCTTAACAAGAAAGGAAATACTATATAACAACAGTCCACAATTTACAGTTCGACAACGAGGGAGCTAAAACAAGACAAATAATTTTAAATAAGGATAAGTCAACTAAAATATTGGATATCTAACTTCTTTTAAGGTTGGAAAATTAGGAAAGAGATACAACAAATTCAGCTAAGAAGAAGCAGCGGAAACATAATCATAACCTCAATTAAGGCTAAACAATTACATAAGAGATAGTAATAATTTCAAATAAAGATAAGTAGTTAGGGAAAGGATAACATGGCAATAAAAAGGTAACAATTTCAGTTAAGGCACATATGAATCAAATAAGCAGTAGGAGTGAATCATGAAGCAATTAATTCTAATTAAGCAGGTGGAGGTAAAACTAGTAATTAAGAAGCGTAATCATAACAAGAACAACAGTATATTCGGTGAATACAAGGGCCTAAGGACCCTAAAAGGCTAATTTTCCACAAATAAGTCCGAGCACGTACTCATCACGTCGCGTACACGGACTACAATTAGCATAGAAGACACAAATCCTAAGGGGTAGTTCCCCCACACAAGGTTAGGCAAGATACTTACCTCAAAGAAGATAAACAGATACTCTAAAATGAACTTCTCGGGTAAAATGACCTCGGACGGCTCAAATCTAACCAAAATAACTTCAAAGCACAAATAAACCTCATAAGAAACTATTCCCGATCATAAAGCTTCAATCTTTATCAACGTCTAAAAATCGACCCAAACATTGACCCCCAGGCCCGCACCTCGGAACCCGACAAATTTCACAAAACCTGAACACCCATTCCGATATGAGTTCAACCATACTAAAATTATCAAATTCCGATACAAATTCGTCCCTCAAATCATGATTTCTTATTTTGAACTTTTTTCTTCAAAAACCTCCATTTTTTCCTCAACTCAAAACACAAATTAAATGATAAAAATAAAGATAAATTCATGGAATATAATAAATTCTAGGTGAAGAATACTTACCCAATCGATTTGCTTGAAAAGCTCACAAAGAATCGCTCAAACCGAGCTATACAAGTCAAAATATGATGAAAAATGACCTAACCCTCGATTTGGAAAACTTATATTCTGCCCAGGTCTGAAAGCATCACGAACACAGATAAAGGCTAGCGTTTGTGAAGAAGGAAAGTAAGGCTATCCAGAAAAACCTATCGCGAACACGAGGGAAGGAATGTGAACGTGAAGAACAAGGGACGGAACCTACACGAACGCGAAGAAGAAATATGAGGCTGCCAGGAAGAGCTTCGCGAACGCGATGAAGGGGAAAAGCAAACCTTCGTGAACGCGAAGAAGGATCTCGAGGTGGTCAGCAGTAACACTTCGCGAACGTGAAAGGCGCTTTGTGATCGCGATGAAGGACACTAGAAAATAAGAACATCAGTTCAAAAATAGGGGAAAAGGACCCGTAGCCCACCCGAAACACACCCGAGGCCCCTGGGACCCCGTCTACACACACAAACAAGTTCCATAACCTAATACGGACTCGCTCGAGGTCTCAAATTACATCAAACAACGTCGAAACTACGAATCGCATCATGAATCGAACTTATGAACTTTCAAATCTTCCAACTTCTAAAACTCGTGCCGAAACATATCAATTCACATCCGATTGACCCCAAATTTTGCACACAAGTCATATTCAATCTTGCAAACCTACTCCAACTTTCGGAATTAGAATCCGACCCCGATATCAAAAAGTCCACTTCCGATAAAAATCTCCGAAAATTTAACTTTCGTCATTTCAAGCCTAAATTAGCTACAGACCTCAAATTCACTGTCCGGACATGCTTCTAAATCCAAAATCACCCAAAAGAGCTAATGGAACCACTGGAACTCCATTCCGGAGTAGTCTTCACACAGTTCCAACTACGGTCAAAATCCTAAGACTTAAGCTTCCGTTTTAGGGACTAAGTGTCCCAAATCACTCCGAATCATCTGGTAACTGAATTCAACCACGCATGCAAGTCAATACACATAATACGAAACTGCTCAGGGCCTTATGCAGCCGAACAGAACTTAAATTCTCAAAACGACTTGCCGGGTCGTTACAGCCACAGAAGCGGAAGCACAGATGCACTATTTTGGGCGCAGAATCAAAGGCTGCTGGAGTCGCACCTGCGATGGATTTTCCGCAACTGCGGAGCCGCAGAAGCGACTAGTTGACCGCAGATGCAAAAATTGTTGGGCAGTGGGGCGCTTTTAATCCGAGACTTAACCTATTTCTCCCACATTTTCATTTGGTTTGGGCGATTTTTGGAGCTCTTCAAGAGGGGATTCTCATCCTCAACTGCAAGGTAAGTACTTACCACGTATTGTAAGTTGATTTGAAGGATTTCATAAGGATTTAACATGGAGATTTATGGAAAAACTGTGGGATTTTGAAGAAAAACATATAATTGATAATTTTTGGATTTTTACCATGATTTTGGAAAAGGACTTAGGAATAAATTATATATTTGAGTTCGTAATGTTGTGGGTAATGTTTATCTTCAAAAAAATTCAGAATCCGGGCACGTGGGGCCCGAGGGTTGACTTTGTTGACTTTTCAAGCGAAGTTGAAATTGTTATAACTTGATTAATTATGAGTATTAGAGTGTATGTTTACTGGTTTGCACACTGTTTGACTAGTTTCGGATCATTTGGATTTGAATTGAAGAGTTAGAGAGGCATTGGAGCCGGTTATGGAACTTCGGAGCGAGGTAAATCTCCTGTCTAACCTTGTTAGGAGGAAACTACCCCTTAGGTGATGTAATTATTATGTGCTACTAGTTGTGAGTGCTACGTACGCACGACGTAAAGAGAGTCTGTACGTAGCTAAAGCATGTTTATGTTTGAGTAGACTTAGGACTTTATTATGTAATATCTGAACTATTTGAACTCATTCTGTTGGCTTAATTAATTGAAATTATAATTGAAATTGATTTAGAAATACACACACACACACACACATATATATATATATATATATATATATATATATATATTAGGCCGAGATTTATCACCTTGAGTTGTTGGCAAGTTAACTGAGCAACGGTAAAAGTTATATTCCTTTTATGCTCATGTATTGTATGGTAAGCATGTGTCTGGAAATTCGATAAGTTCCTTCCTTTCTTGTGGAGTGAGCTGAATGCCTTAGCAGTATAATAGATGCATCTATGGTTCGTATTGGTCGACCCTCGATAGTGTACACATTATTATGGATTGGGTCGTACGACCTTGGCATAATCATGCGTTATAGCGCTAGGAGTCTGAATATTCACGAGATTATCCTTCCAGTGATGCCCGGCATTTATATGGTATTTCCTTATCCGTTTGATACTGGCACTTGATACATCCGAGCTGTTGTGATAGAATACGAGACTGAGAAATCTATATCTTTAAAAGAAATTTTTGGAAGATAATGTAACTTACAGCTTTACCCCATTATTATTGTCGTGCTTCATATTTGCTTATGATTCATCATATTACTTTATTGGACCTCTAGTAAGTGTCGATGTTGACCCCTCGTCATTACTTCTCGGAGTTAAGCTAGATACTTACTAGGTACGCATTGATTTACGTACTCATGCTGCACTTCTGCACTAAATGTGCAGGATCCGACAGGTTCATTTGGTGGTCATAATGGCGCGTAGGCGCAGCTGCTGAGGAGACTTTATGGTGAGTTGTATTCCAGGTTACGCACGCAGCTCACAGAGTCTTCATCGTACTATTTACTTTACCCTTCTTATTTATATTTCGGACAGATGTTGTATTATTATTGTATTCCTTAGTAAATGCTCATGCACTTGTCACACCACGTTTTGGGATACGCTAGTTATTGCTTACGACCTATATATTATTATCGCCTTTCATTTCTTTTATAAAGAACTACTTATGTACGTTCCAGTGGGTTTAAAATTGTTAATTTCCTTCCTTAATAAAATTTATGATTTCGAAAGTAATAAAATGAACAATTAATGTGTACGTTCCCGTGACGTCGACGTTGAGTGCCATCACGGCTTATAGTGGGTTTTGGATTGTGACAAAAATATAGGCTCAAAATTTGGGCACTAGGGATATATTTTCTTTTGGTGGGATTAACAAAAAGGCTCAAACGATCCAAAGATGGCCTAATTCATTTTTCAAATCAGCATTTATCTAGAATTTCGTCTTGACAAACAATAGAGGCAAGTTATTGACTATCATGAGTTACATGTTTCAATTATTTCCAAAGATTCAAAGTTTCATTGCAGTAGACTATTTACATTTGCAAAAATAGTGGCAAAAGTTAAAAGTTCTTAAAGCTCTTGTGGATTTGAAACAATTACAGAAGTGTTGTCAAAAATTTATTGATTTCATTCATGTGCAAAATCTTCTAAAAGCAATTTTTATTCATTTTTTTCATTTTCCTTTTTTTAATTATATATATTTATCAATTTTACTGCTACAAAAGAGAAGAATCCTTTTAATAGCAAACTACCAAAGTGCATATGAGTGTTAGGTATGCATCACTTTCTCGACAAAGATAAGCATTTTGTAAGAAAACACATGAAAGTTTAGCATCTAAAAGCAACAACCTGCATAGATTTAAGATATATTTACTATCACCAAATCTTACCTACAAGAGTGCAAAAAATTTTCCTTCAAAAATCATTAGTTCTACCCTTCATGGGCCATTAGTATTTACAAGAAAAAATATTTCATGTTAGATTGCCAACCAAGATCACCATAGCTTGTCACTACAACAAAAGTACATAACCAAGACGACCAAAAAAAAACTTCCAGTTAAATACCATCTAAGGTTACCAAAAGCTTTCCAGTTAGATGCCTCCAAAGCAATCAAAAGTTCTCTTTTTTCTTCCACAAAATATAGTAACCTTTATACAAAAATTTCAGTCACATCTTCAAAACCATGGAAAGAAAGAGCAGAATATCCGACACTTAGATCGTTCATTGTACCGAATGAACACCCCCAACACTAATATCCACTATTACATGTGCCATTATCATGAAAGAAGTCAAAATCTGCATCAAAATTATTTTTCTCCATGTGTGGAGCAGTAACAGATGGTTTTCCATTAAAGAGGGTGATAGGAATGCTAGGAGTAGCAATTCCACTGATTTTTATTGCATTTGAGAAAAAAGGTTCATTGCTAAATGGCATGGGATATAGCGGTGGTGGCGGCATTGAGATTGATAGTTCTGGAATTCGACACCAACTAGTACCTGGATCAGAAAGAGTGCTGCTGCCCGGACCTGTAAATTGATGTGGCTAAAAATTTGAACCATTAAAGCACATGACAGCATTAGAAAATTATATTAAAAATTATCCATCGAGCATATGGTCAGGGATGTGTAAGTGTAACGACCCGACTTGTCGTTTTAAAAATTTACGCCTCGTTCACTGACTTAAGGTCTCAAGCAGCCTCGCAATATGTATTATGACTCGCGTGTGTGGCCGAGTTTGATTTACGGATGATTCGGAGTGATTTGGGACACTTAGTCCCTAAGACGGAAGCTTAAGTCTTAGGATTTTGACCATAGTCAGAACTGTGTGAAAACGACTCCGGAATGGAGTTCCATCGATTCTGTTAGCTCCGTTGGGTGATTTTGGACTTAGAAGCGTGTCCGGACTATGAATCTGAGGTCTGTAGCCAATTTAGGCTTGAAATGGCGAAAGTCGAATTTTTGGAGAATTGGACCGGAAGTGGACTTTTTAATATCGGGGTCAGAATCTGATTCCGGAAGTTGTAGTATGTCCATGATGTCAATTATGACTTGTGTGCAAAATTTGAAGTCATTCCGGATTGATTTGATGTGTTTCGGTACAAGTTATAGAATTTGAAAGTTCAAAGTTCATAGATTTTGATTTGGGGTTTTGATGTTGTTTAAGGTGATTTGAGAATTCAACTAAGTTCGTATGATGTTTTAGGACTTGTTGGTGTATTTGGTTGAGGTTTCGGGGGCCTCGGGTGCATTTCGGGGTGGTTTCGATTCATATCGGGCTATTTCGGAACTGTTATATCTGGTATCTGACTTCCTTCTTCGCGAACGCGAAGAGAGTCACGCGAACGCAAAGATGAGTTTTGAGGTTGCTGGTATTTGGCCTTCGCGAACACGAAGGAGGACTCGCGAATGCGAAGGTATGCCTGAAGAACCTATGCTAACGCGAGGGGCCAGCGCGAACGCGCAGAAGGAAGGAGAGGACTTGGCCTGGAGTCATCAGTCTTTGCGAACGCGAAGCTTCAATCGCGAACGCGAAGTAGTAGGACTTGAGTGCATCGTGAACGCGAGCGCGAACGCGATGATATGCATGACAGGCCTTCGCGAACGCGACGCTGGTAACGCGAACGCGAAGAAGAAGTTGAAGCAGCGAGTTTTTGGCCTTCGCGAACGCGAAACAGAGGTCGCGAGCGCGAAGAAGGCCTATCTGGGCAAAATTAAAAGTCCCAAAAACGGGGGTTTGAGTTCATAACTCAAAATCTAATTAGGAGCTCTGTAGAAGGCGATTTTTGGAGAGATTCTTGCGTGGGTGTTTGGGGTAAGTGATTCTTATCCAGTTTTGATAAATTTCCATGATTATGTCTTTGAATCCATCATTTAATTCGGATTTAATGGTGGAAAATCAAGTTTTTTGTAAAATCTTCCAAAAACAAAAATTTAAGATTTGGAAGTCGAGTTGTTATTGGAATTCGATAAAATTGGTATGGTTGAACTCATATCGGAATGAATTTTCGGATTTCATGAAAATTATGTCAGGGTCCGCGGGGCGGGCCCCGTGTTGACTTTTATTGACTTTTTTGGAATAAATTTTTAAGTCGACCTATTATTATTCGAAATTGTTTCCGATAAATTTTAATGAAGTTATACAATTAATTTGGATAGATGTAAGCTGTCCGGAGGTCAATTCAAGCAAGAAGGCTATTTTGGAATATCGGCCTAACTTCAAAAAGGTAAGTGTCTTGCTTAACCTCGAGTGGGGGAATTACCCCTTAGGCATTGAGTCTTATGTGCCATTTGTGAAATGTGAAAAGCCGTGTACATGAGGTGACGAGTACGTACTCGGGCTTATATGTGCAAAATTCATTGAATTAAAGTCTTAGTCATTATTGTATAGTAAATTAGAAAATTGTGAAAAATTATTAAATCATCTGTTTGCCATGCCTAAATCATTATTGTTGAATTTGTTTTTATATGATAATTTGATGTTATTATTACTTGAAATATTTATGAAATTTTGTGAGTATTGTTGGTTTAATACTTCTTAGAAATTAATTCCAATATGAATTTTCTTTTGCAAATAATTAATTTAAGCGAGCTTAAGAATAAGTGTTAATATAATTATCTAAATTTATATTAATGAAGGTTTTGCTTTATGCTGAGTAATTTCTATTTCTATTGATTGTTTTTGGGTGCTATATATATTGTGTGGAGCCTTGGGCTATTTGTTGTGAAATTAATTAATTTTGTTACATCTTTGGAATCTGGTTGTGGCCATTGGGCAAATTGTGATATGAATTGATTTTATTATATTGTCATGTTAAATTCCCGTGTAAATTGTTGTGTTGTGTGAGTTACTATTTTGGGGAGATAAAGGTGGCATTTCAATGTTGATATTATGTGGGTATTTGTCACGACCCAAAAATCCCACCACAGGCGTCGTGATGGCGCCTAATCTCTAAAACTAGGTAAGTCGATTTCAATTATATTTTTTTTAATTAAATAAGTAACCAAAACTAACAGCGGAACAAATATGAATGTACAACCTCCCAAGACTGGTAGTATTAAGTCACGAACTTTAACTGAATACATGGAATGATCACGAGGGTCGAATATACAATACTGTTTGATTAAAAATTAACAGTACAATGAAATGAAAAGACTCCAAGGGACTGCGACGACCAAGCAGCTCTACCTTGAAACCTTACGATCCCGCTTTAACTCTTCTCAAACCCAATAACTCCAATACCTGGCTCTGCACAAAAATTTGCAGAAGTGTAGTATGAGTAAACCACGGTCGGTACCCAGTAAGTATCAAGACTAACCTCGGTGGAGTAGAGACAAGGTACAGTCAAGAATAGTCTAATAGTCTGTGTAATATAATATACAAAATAAGAGGAAGCAGATAACAATAAGGGCAACATAAAACAACCAGTAATATGCACAGCAGACAACAAGAATACCATTAATATCGCTTAACAATTAATAAATACAATTACACACAATAAATCAAATCCTTCAAATAAATGTCTTTCACATATAATTCTTTCAAATAACTCTCTTTCAAATATAATTTTCTCAAATAATTACTTTTCAAATATAATTCTTTCATATAATATCTTCTACATAAAAATCCTTTCAAATAAATATTTTGAATATAATACTTTCAATTAAAAAGTCACAATATGACACCTCGTTTCATAATCATAAAAATATGGGTCTCAGCCCATTTTCATAGTTTTCGTAAACACGGGTCTCAACCCATTTTTTCAAATTTTCACGGCATCTCATGTCCATAATTAAATCATCATATTTTTCCCGACACCTCGTGCCCTCATTTCATATCACAACTGTACGGATAATTCACGTGCCAAATATCATTATCATTTAATCACAGCACCTCATGCCCACAATTCATATCACAACTGCACGGACAATTCACGTACCAATATACTCATTATTTACTCACGGCACCTCGTGCCCACATTTCATTTTATAATCCACCTGGCAATAGCCACATGCTCTCAATTTTAACATAAATCAGATTGTCATCAATTTACCAACAACAAGACAAACTGCACAAGGTATAAAAATAAACACAAGAATATCACAACATCATATGAAAATCATCAACTCCACAACCCCACATCATCACATATCGTCCCTGACAATAGCCACCATTATCGCTCCTATTGCCACCATTATCACTCATATAGCTACCCTTATCGCTCCGCCCAGACAATATCAATAGTCACCCTTATCTCTCCTATTGCCACCCTTATCGCTCCGCCCATACAATATTCCAACAAATACAACCACAATGAAATGCCACCCTTATATCTTCAAAATACTAATTAATACAACATAACAATTTACACGGGAAATTATCACGTCAACATAACAAAATCAATTCATATCACAATTTGCCCAGTGGCTACAACCAAAATTCCGAAGATACAACCAAGTCAATTAATTTCACAACAAATCGTCGAAGGCTCCACACAATGTGTACAACACCCAAAAACAATCAACAGAGATCGAAATTACTCAACATAAAGCAAAGTCTTTATTAACTCCAAATTTTCGATAATTATATAAACACCTCTTCTTAAACTCATTTAATTAATTATTTGCAGAGGGAAAAATTCAAAATTAAATTAAATTCCAATAATTATCAAACCAGCAAATTCACGGAATTTCATAAATAATCAAATAACAATCACATCAACATGCTCAAGACTTTAATTCAATAAAATTTGCACATATAAATCAAGTACGTACTCGTCACCTCGCGTACATAGTTATCAATTACACAAATTGCACATAAGACTCAATGCCTAAGGGAAAATTCCCCTACTCGAGGTTAAGCAAGACACTTACCTTTTTGAAGTTAAGTCGATATTCCAAAATAACTTTCTCACGTGAATTGACCTTCGGACGGCTCCAATCTTTCTTGAGCCTTCCTTACATTACTACGAGGTTCCGGAAATCCTAGCAACTTCAATATATTTATAAACATAACAAAAGTGAACCATAATTAGGAAGATTTTCATGGTTTCAGCTCATTTGAGCATTTTATCAAACACGAGGTGTGTAAATTTGATTACAAGGTTCTTCTACAAGATTTTCTTCATTCCACAATCCAATCTTTACTTATTTGATCTCAACAATCTTCCCACAAACCTTATTGGTAAAAGCATATATACATAATACTCTAACACCCAAGAATCATACTCCCAATCACCAATTTTTTACCCCAAACTCGAAATTGAAGACTAGAGGTTGAATCTTACCTCTTTGATAAAAAACTTGTGATTAGCTTCCTTGATTATTAAAGATTGGATGATTAGAATGTTAGGTTCCCTCCTTCTCTCTCTAAAATACTCTTACCTCTCTCTAAAACCCTCAGAAAAACACCCCAAAATAAGCCCCAAAGCCTATTTATCAAAATGGGATCGGGTTATGAAAATAGAAAAATTAACCCTCCGAAAGCAGGTCTGCGGTCGCATAATGGACCGCGGAATGGGTATGAGGGCCGCAAAATTGATCGCAAAATTGGTGCCCAGAACTGGGCTCTTCTGGTCCATTCTGCGACCAGTTTGCGGTCGCAGAAGCAGTTTGGCGATCGCATAACTGTTTTGCGATCGCATAATTGGTCGCAGAATTGCATTTTTTCAGCCTTTGGTAATTTGGTCATAACTTCTTGTAGGAATGTCCAAATGACGAACGGTTTGAAGAGTTGGAAACTAGATACATAGACCTTCTTTGGATAGGAACACACTATATAATGCTTCATATCAAGAGAGGTATTCTCGTTTGAAGTTAGGTCTTGTGCGAACTCACTTGAAACTTTAGTCTGTTATGAAATTTTCAACTTCAACATTCGATGCCGAAACCTATCGAATCAAGTCCGATTGACCTCAAATTTTGCACACAAGTCATAAGTGACATAACGGACCTATTCAAATTTTCAGAATCGGATTTCGACCTCGTTATCAAAAATTCAACCTTCGATCGAACTTTCCGAAAATCGTCTATTTTCCAACTTTTGCCAAAATGAGTCGAATTGTCCTACGGACTTCCAAATCCAAATTCGAACATGCGCCTAAGTCTGAAATCACCATACGAAGCTATTGACATCATCAAAATTCTATTCCGAGATCGTTTACTCAAAAGTCAACTCTTTGATCAACTCTATCAATTTAAACTTCAAAATGAGAATTTCTCTTTCAATTAAATTCTAAATCTTCCGAAAATCAAACTCGATAACACCCGCGGGTCATAATACATATTATGAAGTTGCTCCGGACCTTAAGTCGTTGAACGGGACGTTAATTCTTAAAACGACAAGTCGGATCGTTACAGTATAAAGGTGCCATTTCATTGTCGTTGTGTTTGTTAGAATATTATCTGGGCGGAGCAATAAGGGTGGCAATAGGAGCGATAAGGGTGGCTATTGATATTGTCTGGGAGGAGCGATAAGGGTGGCTATAGGAGTGATTAGGGTGGCAATAGGAGCGATAAGGGTGGCTATTGTTAGGGACAATATGTGATGATGTGGGGTTGTGGTGTTGATAATTTTCATGTGATGTTGTGATTTTCTTGTGTTTATTTTTATACCTTGTGCAATTTGTCTTGTTGTTGGTAAATTGATAACAATCTGATTTATGTTGAAATTGAGAGTCTGTGGCTATTGCCAGGCGAATTATAAAATGAAATGTGGGCACGAGGTGCCGTGAGTAAATAATGAGGATATTTGGCACGTGAATTGTCCGTACAGTTTTGATATGAAATGTGGGCATGAGGTATTGTGATGAAATAATAATGATAATTGGCATGTGAATTGTCCGTGCAGTTGTGATATGAAATGAGGGCACGAGGTGCCGGAAAAATATGATGATTTAATTATGGGCACGAGGTGCCGGAAAATATGAAAATGGGCTGAGACCCGTGTTTACGAAAAATATGAAAATGGGCTGAGACCCGTATTTTTATGATTATGAAATGAGGTGTTACATGGTGACTTTTTAATTGAAAGAATTATATTCAAAATATTTATTTGAAAGGATTTTTACTTAGAAAGTATATATTGAAAGAATTATATTTGAAAAAAATAATTATTTGAGAAAATTATATTTCAAAGAGAGTTATCTGGAAGAATTATATGTGAAAGATATTTATTTGAAGGACTTGATTTAATTGGGTGTAATTGTGTTTACAAATTGTTGAGTGATATTAATGATATTCTTATTGTCTGTTGTGCATATCACTAGTTGTTTTATCCTGCCCTTATTATTATTTGTTTTCTATTATTTTGTATATTATATTGCACAGGTTATTAGACTAGTGAGTGTCTTGACTGTACCTCGTCTCTACTCTATTGAGGTTAGTCTTAATACTTACTGGGTACCGACCGTGGTGTACTCATACTACACTTCTGCACATTATTGTGCAGAGCCAGGTATTGAAGATATCAAACTTGAGCAGAGTTAAAGCGCGATCGTAAGGAATCAAGGTAGAGCTGCTTGGCCGTCACAGTCCCTTGGAGTCTTTTCATTTCATTGTACTGTTAATTTGTAAATAAACAGTATTGTATATTCGGTACTCGTGATCATTCTATATATTCGTTTAGAGTTCGTGACTCAGTACTACCAGTCTTGGGAGGTTGTGTATTGTAATTATTTCCGCTGTTAGTTTTTATAAAAAAAATAGCTTCAAAAGGTAATCTAAATCGGCTTACCTAGTCTTAGAGACTAGGTGCAATCACGACGCCTGTGGTGGGATTTTAGGTCGTGACAAGTTGGTATCAGAGCTCTAGGTTCATAGGTTCTACGAGTCACGAACGAGTCTAGTAGAGTCTTGCGGATCGGTACGGAGACGTCTGTACTTATCTTCGAGAGGCTACATAACTGTTAGGAAATTTCAATTTCTTTCATTCCTGTCGTGCGGAATTTATTGAATTTGGAATTTGAGCCTTTATATCTCTATTCTCTCATAGATGGTAAGGACACGTGCTACCGGGTTAGCTGAGCAGGCATCCGCTCATACTGCTAGGGCTGCAAGAGGTCGGGGCTGAGTTAGAGGTCCAGGAAGTGCACGTGCTTCGACTAGAGCACCTGTCAGAACAACAGTTGAGGAGCCACCAATAGCTCCAGTTGGGGGACAGGTACTAGAAGCACCTGTTGTTACCCCAGGACTTCAGGAGACTTTAGCACAATTCCTGTGTATGTTTGGTACATTAACTCAGGCGGGATTGATCTCTGTTTGCACCAAACATTCCGCAGATTGGGGGAGTAGTTCAGACTCCTACCACAACTCCAGAGCAACAGGTTCACGTTGGTTAGGTTCCGGGTGTAGTACCGGTACAACCTATTTTTCCGGTTCGGCCTGAGGTCAGGCTAGAGGCATCAAAAGAAGAACAAAAGAGACTTGACAGGTTTAAGAGGAATAGTCCACCTACTTTCAGTGGCACAACTACAGAGGATGCCCAAGGATTTCTAGAAAATTGTCATCGTATTCTCCGCACCATGGGTATTGTGAAAGTGAGCGTAGTTGCCTTTACTACATTTTAACTATCAGGTGCAGTGTATCGATGGTGGCAAATCTATGAAGAAGGTAGACCAGCCGATGCCACACCAACAACTTGGGCTCAAATTTTGGAAATGTTCTTGAAAGAGTTTGTTCCCCGGACTCTCAGAGATGTGTGGCGCACAAAGTTTGAATGGTTGCGTCAGGGCACTATGACAGTGTCAGAATATGCTATCAGGTTCAGTGAGTTAACCCGTTATGCACCTATTTTGGTTCCGACAATCAGAGAACGGGTCCGTAGATTCATTGAGGGGCTCGATTATGATATTAAAATATGTATGGCTCAAGAGTTGCAAACTAATGCTCCATTTCAACAAGTAGTGGAGATTGCAAGGAAGATTGAGGGTGTTTTAGGCGAGAAAAGGGAGTCTAAGGAGGCCAAAAGGTCTCGAAGATCTGGAGGGTTCAGTGGATTTTACTCTTCAGCTAAAACCCATTATAGCGGAGGCTCGAGCAGCCGGTCAGCTCAGTCCGCACATCAGATTACTCGGGGTGCTCCAGTTTATAGTGCACCACCGACACGAGATTCTTACAGTGGTTATTCCAGTTATTCAGCACAGAATCCGTACGAGCAGTCGCGACCTCAGAGGGGTTGTTATGAGTGTGGTGATACTAGGCATATCATGAGAGATTGTCCCAGACTTGGGAGGGGTGGATTTCATCAGAACACTTCAATTACAAGCTTTATTCCAGCCGATACTCCACGTGCACAGTCAGCTAGTGGTGGAGGACAGGCGGGTAGTGGGCGCCTAAGAGGTGGAGGCCCGACCCGTTGATATAATCGCTATGTTTTGGCTTAGGCCAATACACGAGATGGTTTTGTTACAGGTACGATCCTGATTTTATTATAAAAGGATATTTTTCTTAATTTGATTCGGTTCTGAATATTGAGGTGAGTCCTCCTATTATGCTCCACTTATGGGTGAGCTTCGTAAATTTGTGAATCACTTATATGTTTATCCCTGTGGGAAGATTTAAAGATGTGAGCCCGTGTATATTATTTTATTTTTGGTACACCATTGAGGGCTATAAGCCCAAAAGTAATTTTTATTATTCATTCCAGGGGTAAATGTGTTTCGGAATAATTGATTCCAATTTTAATGAATTATATGCCCTACTAGTATGAGGGTTCATTATATGTTGTGAAAATTATTTATGAAATATATTGAAAAGAAGAAAGAAAGGAAATTGAAAATTTCAGTTGGCACAATGTGCAACATACTTGTGATTCGGAGTTGAGGATGAGATCCTCGCATTTTTACATGATGTGAAATATTTAAACCGGGCTGCAAGCTGCGGTGGAAGTTATGTAAAGACGAGTTCCTTGTGGTGAAATATTTATGAGTTTAAAAAATTTTCCTTTGTGAAATTTGATTGTACAATAGTATTAATAGGGAGTCATGTCTGTTAGGCTTATTTGATAATGTTTGTATATTTTTCTGTGCATATTCAGCCATTTTCATGCTGTAAACATTGAGTTTTAATCTATGAGATGAGTGCCCAGGTAGCGTTAAATGTAACTCATTAATCCGAGTAAGCAATCATGAGGTCTTCATGCCTCACATTCTGTTGTCAGTGTTGTAAAAATTCGAAATGAGGTGGTGGTTAATATGAGATTAATTGATGATGCTGGAATTAATTATGAACAACTTTTAAGACCAGAGATGTGGCGATGAGCATACATATGATGTGCTTCATGTCCTGATATCATTATGATAATGCAGTGCTTGTAATGCTGAGATTGGTGTTATTAATATATACCTTGTGGTATTTTATTGGGTTGTAGATGTGGATGTGTTGTTAGGGGTTGTTTTGGTGTTACTCTGGCAGGTGGATAGGCCCAATTATAGGGGAGACTGCCGAAATTTCTGAAAAATTTGGGAGTTAGTAAAATTTGAAGGATTGAGAATTGCAAATGAAGAGATAAATATGTTATGTGTTTGAGGGCGAATGATCCTAAGCGAGGGAAGAATGTAGCGACCCAGAGAAAGTTTTGAAGTACTTCAACACTATCAAGAAAGTTGATATGTACATAGGTACGAGTTGCTATAGCCAGTTGAGACTAATACCGTGCGTCGAAGTGAAAATCAGACATTTTGGAAATGATTGGAGAGTTAGGGATTTTGCTTTAAAGCTTACAAGAACGAAGAAAAGAAATAATCTCAAATGAGATGGTGTTGTCGGGCTTATCTCAAATGCAGTAATGTGGGATCAACCGTGAGTATATGTGTAAAAGTAAAATCATCAATTTGGTAACCGCAGAATAATTCTTAGAACGTTCGAGAACGAACGTTTGTTTAAGAGGTGGAGAATGTAACGACCCGACTTGTCGTTTTAAGAATTTACGTCCCGTTCAGTGACTTAAGTTCTCGAGCAGCCTCGCAATATGTATTATGACCCGCATATGTGGTCGAGTTTGATTTACGGATGATTCGGAGTGATTTGGGACACTTAGTCCCTAAGACGAAAGCTTAAGTCTTAGGATTTTGACCGTAGTCGGAACTATGTGAAACCGAATCCGGAATGGAGTTCCGTCGATTCCGTTAGCTCCGTTGGGTGATTTTGGACTTAGGAGCGTGTCTGGACTGTGAATCTGAGGTCTGTAGCCAATTTAGGCTTGAAATGGCGAAAGTCGATTTTTTGGAGAATTGGACCGGAAGTGGACTTTTTGATATCGGGGTCGGAGTCCGATTTCGGAAGTTGTAGTAGGTCCATAATGTCAATTATGACTTGTGTGCAAAATTTAAAGTCATTCCGGATTGATTCGTTGTGTTTCGGCACAAGTTATAGAATTTGAAAGTTCAAAAATCATAGATTTTGATTTGGGTGCGATTCGTCGTTTTGATGTTGTTTGAGGTGATTTGAGAATTCGACTAAGTTCGTATGATGTTTTAGGACTTGTTGGTGTATTTGGTTGAGGTTCCGGGGGACTCGGGTGTATTTCAGGGTGGTTTCGGATCATTTTGGGTTGTTTCTGAACTGCTGTATCTCGTATCTGACTTCCTTCTTCGCAAACGCGAAGAGGAGTTTTAAGACTGCTGGGATTTGGCCTTCGCGAACGCGAAGGAGGGCTCGCGAACGCGAAGGTATGCCTGAAGAACCTACGCGAACGCGAGGGGCCAATCACGAACGCGTAGAAGGAAGGAGGGGACTGGGCCTGGAGTCATCAGCCTTCGCGAATGTGAAGCTTCAATCGCGAACGCGAAGCAGTAGGACTTAAGTGCATCGCGAATGCGAGAGATTGAACGCGAACGCGGTGATATGCATGGCAGGCCTTCGCGAACGCGACGCTGGTAACGCGAACGCGAAGAAGAATTTGAGGCAGCGAGTTTTTGGCCTTCGCGAACGCGAGACAGAGGTCGCGAACGCGAAGAAGGCCTATCTGGGCAGAATTAAAAGTCCCAAAAATATGGGTTTGAGTTCATAACTCAAAATCTAATTGGGAGCTCGGTAGAAGGCGATTTTTGGAGAGATTCTTGCGTGGGTGTTTGGGGTAAGTGATTCTTATCCAGTTTTGATAAATTTTCATGATTATGTCTTTGAATCCATAATTTAATTCGGATTTAAGGGAGGAAAAATCAAGATTTTTGTAAAATCTTCAAAAAACGAAAATTTAAGATTTGAAAGTCGAGTTGTTATTGGAATTCGATAAAATTGGTATGATTGAACTCGTATCGGAATGGGTGTTCGGATTTCATGAAATTTATGACGGGTTCCGCGGGGCGAGCCCCGCGTTGACTTTTGTTGACTTTTTTGGAATAAATTTTTAAGTCAACGTATTATTATCCGGAATTATTTCCGATGAATTTTAATGAAGTTATACAATTAATTTGGATAGATTTGAGCTGTCCGGAGGTCAATTCAAGCAAGAAGGCTATTTTGGAATATCGGCCTAACTTCAAAAAGGTAAGTGTCTTGCTTAACCTCGAGTGGGGGAATTACCCCTTAGACATTGAGTCTTATGTGCCATTTGTGAAATGTGAAAAGTCGTGTACGCGAGGTGACGAGTACGTACTCGGGTTTATACGTGCAAAATTCATTAGATTAAAGTCTTAGTCATTATTGTGTAGTAAATTAAAAAATTGTGAAAAATTATTAAATCATCTTTTTGCCATGCCTAAATCCTTATTGTTAAATTTATTTTTATATGATAATTTGATGTGATTGTTACATGAAATATTTATGAAATTTCGTGACTATTGTTGGTTTAGTATTTCTTGAAAATTAATTCCAAGATGAATTTGCTTGTGCAAATAATTAATTTAAGCGAGCTTAAGAATAAGTGTTAATATAATTATCTAAATTTATATTAATAAAGGTTTTGCTTTATGCTGAGTAATTTCTATCTCTATTAATTATTTTTGGGTGTTATATACATTGTGTGGAGCCTTGGATTATTTGTTGTGAAATTAATTGATTTTGTTACATCTTTGGAATCTGGTTGTGGCCATTGAGCAAATTGTGATATGAATTATTTTTATTATATTGTCGTGTTAAATTCCCGTGTAAATTGTTGTGTTGTGCGAGTTATTATTTTGGGGAGATAAGGGTGGCATTTCACTGTTGATATTATGTGGGTATAAGGGTGGCATTTCACTGTTGTTGTGTTTGTTGGAATATTGTCTGGGTGGAGCGATAAGGGTGGCTATAGGAGCGATAAGGGTGGCAATAGGAGCGATAAGAGTGGCTATTGATATTGTCTGGGCGGAGCGATAAGGGTGGCTATAGGAGTGATAAGGATGACAATAGGAGCGATAAGGGTGGCTATTTTCAGGGACGATATGTGATGATGTGGGGTTGTAGTGTTGATAATTTCGAAGTTAGGTCTTGTTCGAACTTACTTGAAACTTTAGTCTATTATAAAATTTTCAACTTCAACATTCGATGCTGAAACCTATCGAATCAAGTCCGATTGACCTCAAATTTTGCACACAAGTCATAAGTGACATAATGGACCTATTCAAATTTCTAAAATCGGATTCTGACCTCGTTATCAAAAATTCAACCTTCGATCGAACTTTCCGAAAATCGTCCATTTTTTAACTTTCGCCAAAATGTGTCGAATTGTCCTACGGACTTCCAAATCCTAATCCGAACACGCGCCTAAGTCCGAAATCACCATACGAAGCTATTGACATCATCAAAATTCTATTCCGAGGTTGTTTGCTCAAAAGTCAACTCTTTAGTCAACTGTTTCCATTTAAGCTTCAAAATGAGAATTTCTCTTTCAATTAAATTCTAAATCTTCCGAAAATCAAACTCGACCACACCCGCAGGTCATAATACATATTATGAAGTTGCCCGCGACCTTAAGTTGTTGAACGGGGAGTTAATTCTTAAAACGACAAGTCGGGTCGTTACAGTATAAAGGTGGTATTTTATTATTGTTGTGTTTGTTGGAATATTGTCTGGGCGGAGCGATAAGGGTGGCTATTGATATTGTCTGGGCGGAGCGATAAGGGTGGCTATTGATATTGTCTGGGCGGAGCGATAAGGGTGGCTATTGTCAGGGACAATATGTGATGATGTGGGGTTGTGGTGTTGATAATTTTCATGTGATGTGATTTTCTTGTGTTTATTTTTATACCTTGTGCAATTTGTCTTGTAGGAGTGATAAGGGTGGCAATAGGAGCGATAATGGTGGCTATTGTCAGGGACAATATGTGATGATGTGGGGTTGTGGTGTTGATAATTTTCATGTGATGTGATTTTCTTGTGTTTATTTTTATACCTTGTGCAATTTGTCTTGTTGTTGGTAAATTGATAACAATCTGATTTATGTTGAAATTGAGAGCATGTGGCTATTGCCAGACAGATTATAAAATGAAATGTGGGCACGAGGTGCCGTGAGTAAATAATGAGGATATTTGGCACGTGAATTGTCCGTGCAGTTGTGATATGAAATGTGGACACGAGGTGTTGTGATGAAATGATAATGATAATTGGCATGTGAATTGTCCGTGCAGTTGTGATATGAAATGAGGGCACGAGGTGCCGGAGAAATATGATGATTTAATTATGGGCACGAGGTGCCGGGAAATATGAAAATGGGCTGAGACCCATGTTTACGAAAAATATAAAAATGGGCTGAGACCCGTATTTTTATGATTATGAAATGAGGTGTCACATGGTGACTTTTTAATTGAAAGAATTATATTCAAAATATTTATTTGGAAGGTTTTTTACTTAGAAAGTATTTATTGAAAGAATTATATTTGAAAAAAATAATTATTTGAGAAAATTATATTTCAAAGAGAGTTATCTGGAAGAATTATATGTGAAAGATATTTATTTGAAGGACTTGATTTAATTGGGTGTAATTGTGTTTATAAATTGTTGAGTGATATTAATGATATTCTTATTGTCTGTTGTGCATATCACTAGTTGTTTTATCCTGCCCTTATTATTATTTATTTCCTATTATTTTGTATATTATATTGCACAGGTTATTAGACTAGTGAGTGTCTTGACTGTACCTCGTCTCTACTCTATTGAGGTTAGTCTTAATACTTACTGGGTACCGACCGTGGTGTACTCATACTACACTTCTGCACATTATTGTGCAGAGCCAGGTATTGAAGATATCAAACTTGAGCAGAGTTAAAGCGCGATCGTAAGGAATCAAGGTAGAGCTGCTTGGCCGTCACAGTCCCTTGGAGTCTTTTCATTTCATTGTACTGTTAATTTGTAAACAAACAGTATTGTATATTCGGTACTCGTGATCATTCTATATATTCGTTTAGAGTTCGTGACTCAGTACTACCAGTCTTGGGAGGTTGTGTATTGTAATTATTTCCGTTGTTAGTTTTTATAAAAAAAAAATGGCTTCAAAAGGTAATCTAAATCGGCTTACATAGTCTTAGAGATTAGGTGTCATCACGACGGGTAAAATTTTGGAATCTAAATCGGCTTACATAGTCTTAGAGATTAGGTGTCATCACGACGGGTGGAATTTTGGATCGCGACAGTAAGCAACATGATTATGTAACGTTTGACATGTGAAATATTGACCCTTTTTTGTGTCTGACAGCTCCGACATAACATGTTCCATCTTCGCTCCCATCACTGCTTGCTTCTTTGCAAAGATATCCCAATTTTTTCTCATTGCAGCTTATTCCTATAATAGCTGTTGGTTACACGAGAATATCTGTTGAAGTGGGAGAAGAGGAGGTACCCACATTTTCTGCCTTCTCTGCCTCAATCAATATTGGAGTTTCTAAAGTATGATGTTCATGTGCAACCAGTTCCGGTCCATGGGGCGGTAACAAGCTATTCAAAAAGCTGTGTTCAATACAATAAGTATTTTCTGTCTCTACCAAATTGTCAATGGGTACTTCAAATCGCCTCGCTAAGCGAGTGATTGTAGATAGAAAATACAAGCATTTACGGTCCTTGAAACAACATTTTATGGGCAAATGCTGTTGAATAGCATATCAGAGCATGACCTTTTTCTTATCATAATTAGATACATTAACATAAGGATCAGACGTGAACTTACAAACTTACCCCAAGTGCGTGCCGTTTCTAACATACATGAACAAGCAATATTCAAAGGTTTGCCCCTTGTCCCTGAATTAACTTTTACTCCATTGGGACAAATAAATTTCGCAGCTTCTTTCATGAAGTTGAAATTTTTAGCTTTCATCTTAACTCTAATTTCTTCATCATCAACATCACTCAAAGAATATAATTCATTCAAAACCTTAGAGTTAAAATTAATAACCTTACCTCGCACTGTTGCTGTCAAGGTACTCGTAGAATTCAAGCACAATTTCTTTAACATAACCCCTTGGATTTTTCACGAAGGATTCCCGCCGGAGAGATCTGATGTTCTTCAAAATTTCACATACCTTTTCGGCTTTTCTCCATCAGTTGGCAAAAAATTCATTCCACATTCTTCCACTATAGTTCGAGTTATTCCAGAGAATATCTCAAGTGCCAGTTCAATGTGTTGTTTCTTAGAAACCTTACAAGAACTACATCCTGAAAGGGTTCTCTTTAATGAGATCATTTTTTTTCTTGAGGGTTTGAGAAGGAGAACTAGAAGATTGAAAGGAAATCTATGACAAAGAGTTAGAAAATAGAAAAAAGGGAAAAGAAATTTACTACTGGTTGGCGGCCATGGCTGAGGAATGTTGGTGTAGAAGGGTGGTGGGCGGTGGCTTTTTGGTGGTGGTAGGTGAAAGCAACAGGGTAAAAGGTTCAAATTGGATGTGGGGTTTGCTTGTTTTGTTTCTTTGGGAATGCTACGTTAGGTAAAACTTATTTAAAGCAGATTTTTTCCCTTTTTTCTTATTTTATTTACAAAACTATTCCATAACATGTCTTAAATCACAACGTGGCTTTCATAATCATTTTTTAAGTTGTAACATGTTATGGCTGATATTTGATTAGTTAAAATATCTTCTTCTTTTCTTTTTTTTTTATAAAACATATACTAAGATTATAATACTTATGTATAGTAGTAAACTTATACATATTTGCTACATTAGTCCAATAGTAGTATATAATAATTTTCTTTTTAACTAACTTAAAATGTGTAAGACGTACTACTAATAGTTGATAATAACTATCTACATATTATTATTATTTTTTAAGTAACATTTATATATACACCCAATTTTAGAAAGATTAGAGTACCTAAATTTTTTGTTTTATTTTTATTTTTTAATACTTGTTCTAAGGATTAAATTCATATGTATAATTTTGTATATAAACATAAAAGAAAAAATAATATCACTACGGTTCATTAGTTATATAATAAAAACTTAAAACAAATAAATAAATATACACATATATATATGTACGAATCTAAATATTCTGTAGTATTTTATTTTCTTTTTTTCGTTTTTTTTTTTAAAATATTTTCTTAGATTTACTCATATTAGTAATAAAAAGTACTAATAATATTCACAAACAAATAGAAAAATATAGTTTAAGTTTAATGTCGTCAACTCGACTTGAATTTTTTTTTCAAGAAAAAAGAATTGTTGAAGCATGTTTCTCAAACATTTTGGTCGCATAAGTTTTCAATTGATGTCCATTTACCTTGAACTTTTCTCTACCATCTATGTGTTGTATTTCAATTGCACCATAAGGGGTAACATTTGTAACATTATAGGGACTTGTCCACCTGGACTTTAATTTTTCTGTAATAGCCTAAGTCAGCTATTGTAAAGAAAGGACAAGATCTCCACTTTTGAAGCTTTTTTGTCTGATCAAATTGTCATGCCACTTCTTTGTTTCTTCCTTGAAAATTTTGGCATTTTCATAAGTTTCTAACTTTAATTCTTCTAACTCATTAACTAGAAAAAATTTATTTCTTCGAGCAAAGGTTAATTCAAGATTCAGTGCTTTGTAATAATCCAACCGATCGCTTTGAGCATTTGCGTTCCGTTCAGCTATTTGAAGTCTTGAGCAGTATTGTATGATGAATTATGACTTGTGTAATCGTCGGTTTTGATTTTCAAGTTATTCGGAATTGATTTGGAAGAATGATTCTCAACTAAGAAGCCTTCAGTTGGAAGAGTTGACCAAGTTTGAGTTTTGAGCATTTGACCACGGATCAAAGTTTTGACGGTTCCGTTAGGTGCGGATGGTGATTTTGGACTCGGGCGTATGCCCGTATTTGCATTTGGATATTTCTAGAAGGTTTCGGCACTACTTGGCAAAAGTTAAAAATTTGAAGGTCAGAAATATTCATAAATTTGACCGAGAGTTGACTTTGATGATATCGGATTCAGATTGTGTTTCCTGGAATTGGAATACCTTCGTTGTGTCATTTGGGACTTGTGCGTAAAATTTAAATTTATTCCGAGTTGATTTGATATATTTCGGTTCGAGTTTTGGAAGTTAAAAGATTCAAAGTTCATTATGTTTAGTTTGAGGTGTGATTCGTCGTTTCGATATTGTTATGTATGATTTGAGGCTTGGAATAAGTCTGTATTATATTATAGTACTTGTTGGTATATTTGGATGTAGTCCGGAGAGGCTTTGGATAAAATACGCCAAGTGTATCAATCTTCTCTATCAACGATTTTTCTCTCTTTCTATCTTTCAGTACCAATCCGAAATTCTTTCTCCCTCAACAATCGCGATTTCTCTCCATGTTTTCAAGCACAATTTTGTTCCTAAATCATGCTCTCTCACATATAGGTAAGGAGTTTTAGGTAGTTTTTGCTTAGTTCACTTTGAATCTTTTATTTCACAATACTAAGCAATTCAGTTTCAGCCATTGTTAGGGTTTTGCAGAGAAATAGAATTTTTGATGTTAATGGCTGACTTAAGCGCTCCGAAGAGGGTAACTCGAGGTATACCAACTACTGACCTCAATTTTGATGGGCCATCTTTTGATTTGCGCATCACTCAAGACAAAGATGTATTTGCAGGCTCTCTTTCTGCCATGGCAGCCGAGAAGCGAAGCAAACAAAGCAATGACCCCATGCAACCATTGAAACAAGATGAAGGTACAAAATCTACTAAAATAGCATAGGTTGTTGAAGTTTCAAAAGTTTTCGTGCACACCACAAGTATAGAAAAGAGGAGAAAAATCAGTGATGTCGCTTCGGGGAGTAAAGGAAAAACTTTAGCTAAAGGCGAGCATTCAAAATCAGTGAAGGAGAAGGTTATGTATCTGTTTTTTAACTTATAAATATATGTATTTTGTGTATTTTGAAAATTTTGACATTGTAATTCATTTTTAAAAATGTATATCTGTGAGTTTTACCTATACAGAATACCGTTTTTTTGATTTTTTTTTATACATTATACCTTTGAGATTTTTGATTCTTTTTTTGCTTGATACATTATATTTTTCTGTACAGTCTTTGATTGTGGTCGTATTTGTATTTAACTGTAGTTGAATTTATGCCTTAGTCCAATTCTTGTAATGTATTTTTTCAAGCTTGTATCTACTTTTTATGTTGTATTCAAAAACTCAAAGTTTGATACATCACATGCTTCATCCTTTTGATATAATGTATGCTTCATGTAATGGCATGTCTATGTTAATTTTTGCAGAAGTAATGCATTTGCTACCGTATGTGTAACTTTTTTTAGCTTTATTTAGATGATTTGATTGTATTACGTAATTAATATCACCTTTTGTGGTTTTGTATGCGGAATTGAAATTCTTTGTTAAACACCCTCCTACCTCATCGCCAGACGTGTTGCTACACTTACACTGATATAATCTCAGACATCATAGAAAAACTTACCGCACAACAGTATAAACTCTTTGGTCAAATCTGTTTTGGTGTATTCCTCCATATGCAACATTATGAAGTTCAAGCACAAATGTTCAGATGCTTCATGGTGCGAGAGTTTGAAATAAAGATCTCTCGATGCAATTATTATACATGTAAATGGTACCACATTGCGCTTTATACTTAGGGAGTTTGCTATAGTTACTGATTAAATTGTGTTGGTGATGAAGCAGATTTTACTTTTGACACAAAGAAACCTAATAGGCTTGTGAATACATATTTTGCAGGAGCTAAAACTGTGAAAAAAATTGCTTTCTAAATTTCTTTAACGATAGGATTGGGACTTTGATAACAATGAAGATGCTGTGAAAATAGAATTGTTATATTTCATAAATCCATACCTATTGTCTAGTGAGAAGAAAAGCACATCCATTCTAAGGATTCACTTTGACTTGATTGAGAGAGAAATATTGTGATTACCCCATTGTCAAATCTATATGAGAAAAAGTATTATAGGATTGTTGGTATGCCTCTTGCTATGCAAGAATGGTCGTATGAGTGTTGTTCAAATGTTGAACCCAAGATCGTGTCCGAGTTGATAATCTAATTCCCAGAATTCTTAATTGGAAGTCACAAGTAACCAAACTTTGCTTATCTGATGAAAGGCATGTTCAATGACAACGAAAACATGGTAATATACAATTTGTATCTTACTAATATATATATATATATATATATATATATATATATATATATATATATATATATATATATATATATATATATATTAGGCCGAGCCTTATCACATTGAGTTGTTGTTTTTTTCATTTAGACACATAAACTAAAAGGTGTACCTATTGAACATTTGAACTCAAATTATATTGTGTCAATTGAACACATTTTTTGCAGCAATCCAAAATACTTCGTGCGTGAGGTTCAAATGTGGTTGACGTGGCAGTGTTACAAATGAGAAAATGACACATCAGCTCACATTTTTCTTCCACCTTCCCTTTAGGCTCCTTCATTAAACGCCCAATCCCCACGTGAAAATACCATATGCCATCATGACGCCACCACCAGCAAACTACCCCATTTTTTTATTAAACAGCTACCCACTGCAGTCCAACTTCATCATTCCAATATACTCCACTCTATATTCTTTTATACTACATTTTACATTATTATTTTAAGCTTAAATTCTAGCAGAATTATATACCACAAATTTCAGTAAACTAAGATCTATGAATCTTGTTGATTCATGGGATCAAACTTGTTCAACTTTTAATCATGCCATACCCAATAAAACCTTCAAAGCATTCATGAATAGGTGTGTCAATGGTTATTAGGGATGGGCATAAAATTCGAAAAATCGAATTCCGAACCGGATCGAATTAATTTGGTATTTCGATTTTCGTTTTTTCGGTATTTCGGTCTAATTCGGTATTATATTTTTGGTATTATGGTACGGTCCTCGGTATTAGAATCTTGAAATTTCGGTATACCGAATTACCGAATTTTTAAAGACTTTTTTTTAAGTTGGACCTATAGTTAGCTACTACACTCACTGCCCAGCGCCCCAGCCTAAAAGTTTTTAATATAATTCCCAGCCCACTGCCCACTCCAGCGCCCCAACCCAACTGCCCAAGCCCACTCTCTATTCAATTAGGGTCTAAACTCTAAAGATTAGGGCACTAGCATTAGGCAGTCACGAACTCAGTTCACTCCTTAGTCCTCACTCCTCAGAAAGTCAATTCCGATTTAGGGCCATAGTTTCATAAATTCCGGGCAAACGAAGATCAAATACAGAAAGAGATCGGCTGTTGTTGCGATAGTTTCACAAATTCAGAAAGAGATTGGCTACTGTTTCAGAAGCTTGCTGGGACTTCAAAGAGATCGGCTGCTAATAAAAATTCAAAGGTATGTTTCTAGTTTCTTCCATAATTTGTGCTAGAACTGCTAAAGATTGACTCTTTTTTTAAACCTTTTTACCAGTTTTTATTTGTTTTACCTTGAAATTAGATTATTGGGTATTTGTGTATGTTCAATAAAATAAAAGTAAACATTTTGGCTGAGGTGCATTTTGAGCTCTTGTTGTTCCTTAAACAGAGCTGATTCATTGTTCGTTGAGTTCTGAATTTTGAGTTGATCCGTTGAAACTTTAATTTCTATATTGTAATTCCTATTTAATGTCATTTCTCTGTTTGATTGCTTTGTTAGCCAAATGCTAATCTGTTCGCCCCTGCTTTATAGTTTTTTCTCTGTTTGAATAGCACAGAGAAAATATTTTATACTTGAGTTATAAGCTACTACAGTAAAAATCTTTCATACTTGAGAATGTCAAAAAGTATTACAAAAAGTTTACCTGTGTTTAATTACAAGCAATTTTATGCAGCATAAGATTCCTATATGTCATTCCTCAATTCAACTCTTACGGCCTTAATGACAGTTCCTTGACCAGGAATAGCACATGCCTCTTGACCAGGACCATTCTCCCTATTTCTGACTCAACATTGGTATATACAATGTTCTTTCTATATATTTCGTGTTTATTGGAAGCTTCATTTATCTTAAAGTGCAAGTTCTTTACCCAAAAGGAGTTGTCTTTGGTTCATTTAATACTTGAAAAGTGCACAATTCTGATTTCTCTTCCATGTACATATTGAATCTTTTAATTAGTGTTTGTGTGTTTATATGTAGATTTTCAGTATCATACTTTAAAGAGAATATCTTTTTAAACCATTGTACTAGAAGGTGTTTCTTTCTGGAATTGCTCTAAGTAATGTGAGTTATTTTTATAAGGCTGAAATACTGCCCTATGGTTGAATCCATACAAATAAATTTTTCACCTTATTTGTATAGATGGCAGATGAAAGTAGAGTAAGTGATGCCGGTTCAAGTGAAAGTTTACCTATTACTGAAGATAGCAACACCAACACCATTGATACTCAAGATTCTAAGAAAAGAAAAGCCATGCAACCTAGATCCGACGTTTGAAATTATATTGATAAATTTGAGGTAAATGGGGTTGGTAAAGCAAGGTGCAGATATTGTAAGCAAGCTTATGCTGCTAATTCATCTAGGAATAGAACAACCGGATTGAAAAATTATTTGACTAGATGCAAAGAATACCCACCTAACATTGATAAAGATAATAGTCAAACAAAGATAAATTTTCAATCTTGCCAAAATGATGGAGGATCACAATGCTCATTTTGAGGATGTATTTGAACTTTATTGTCATTTGAAAATGTGTTTAGTTAGTGAGGATGAGCATTTGAGAAAAATGGTTGAGCGGATGCAAAAAAAGTCAAAGAAGTATTGGGGTGAGCCTGAAAAGATGAATAAAATAATTTTTATTGCTTCCGTCTTGGATCCACGTAACAAATTTGAATATGTAGAGGGAGCACTTGAAGAACTTTTTGGGGAGGAAAAGGGGAAGAAAATAAATGCTGAGGTGTATGCTTATATGAATTCTTTGTTTGAAGAGTATCTAAAAAAGTATTCAACTGGATCTTATCCTCAATCTCCATCTAGTTCTACTTCATCTAATAACACATCTAATACATCTAGTGGGAGTGTTATAACTGCATCTTTAATATTTTATGTGTATTTTAGTTCAAAATAATATATCATACTTGTTTATTTGTATGACATATTTGGTCGAATTATCTTTAGATATGGAAAATAATTGAAGCACTACTAGCATTGTTTGATGTATAGTTGCAACTTGCAACTTGAGTGGTAAGTTTAATACTATATTTGTTTGGTGATATACTTTTGTAATTTATTTTATTATCATCAAAAAATAATATTCCAACTTATGATTCTTTTTTTGTAGGTTCAACAAGTGCAATCATGCCCCGTGCTCCTAAAGTACGCTCTCATATTTGGGAATATTTTGAGGTGAAAGAGGATAACGGAGAAGTTCGCAAAGTAGAGTCCAAGCATTGTGGTCGGGTCTATAATGTTCATCCAAACAGGGATGGCACATATGGTTTAAGGAAGCATATTAGGTGTTGTCTTGAGCGTCTTCCTGAAATCCGTATTTAAGAATTAAGACTAAGCTAATTCGAGACTATTAGTGTAAACTTGAATTGAGGGATGCCCTCTGTCACGACCCAAAATCCCACTAGTCGTGATGGCACCTAACCCAACCCGTTAGGTAAGCCA
This sequence comes from Nicotiana tabacum, assembly GCF_000715075.1. Classification (NCBI taxonomy): domain Eukaryota; kingdom Viridiplantae; phylum Streptophyta; class Magnoliopsida; order Solanales; family Solanaceae; genus Nicotiana; species Nicotiana tabacum. Next base: position 92,969,943 of record NC_134093.1, on the reverse strand, counting down.
ATTTCCATCTATCCAATGCCAATGAAGTTAATTAAAAGAAAATATCTAAAACAAATACATCTCCCCAAGAACTGGTAGTACAAATCATAAGCTTCTAAGAATAGAGTATACAAAGCGAAAATAAAATAAATACATAGTCTGTTTGAATAATACATAAACAGAGCTTTTATAAATCTAAGGCTAACCTGAACAAGAGGTAGTTAGAACAGGAACGCAGGTACATCTTCAGATCCCGCAACCATCAAGCACAGCAACAACGACAGCCAATATCTGCACGCAATGTGCAGAAGTATAGTATCAGTACAACCGACCCCATGTACTGAGTAAGTAACAAACCTAGCCGTAGGTTGAAAGCAGTGACAAGCTTCTACCAAGGTCGGGTCCAAAACCACCAGTCCACAATAGTCCATAACAACATAAAACAAATAATACCAGAAGAAACACAGAGATAAAATGCTCAACCAAATCATGATTTCAAAAATAATAGTTCTTCCTTTCAAATACATCAGTAAAAACCCAAATCGTTTGCCGAGGTTGCCAAAAATATGAATAATTTGAGAACGGTAATTTTTCCAAAAAATCATTTCGATAATAAATAAAATATATCATTTTCTTTCCAGATAACCAGTGTAAAATAAATGCATCACTATGCTCATCTGTCAACATGCGTGAGAAATCATGAATAATATGATACTGTACAGCATGAGGAAAACACATCTCTATGCATATATGTCATGTATGCATGTCAATGCAATGTATCTCAGAGATTGTACTCATGTACTCACACTCTCAGAGTACTCAATCTCAATGTCTCGCATTCTCTCTCACTACTCAGCACACTCAATCACTCAGTGCTATACAATACCTGCTGCGGCATATAGCCTGATCCCTGTTTATAGTCGACTGCGCTCACTGGGGGTGTACAGACTCATGAGGAGCTCCTACAGCCCAAGCGCTATAAGCACGGACAACTCACGTGCTGCACGAACAACTCACGTGCTATAATATCATATATGGATCTGCACGGACAACTCACGTGCTGTACGGACAACTCATGTACTATAATAATATCTGGATCCGCACGGCTAACTCACGTGCTATAATAATATCTGGATCCGCATAGCCAACTCACGTGCAATAGTATAATATATATAAAGCCAACATGATCTGCTGCGGCATGCAGCCCGATCCAAAAATATCCTCACAATCAGGCCCTCGGCCTCCCTCAGTCATTAATCTCTCCAGTCTCTCTTTCATGGGCTCACAATGTCATGAGAATAGCCCAAAAATAATTATATAATGTATCAATAAATAACAACAGAGACTGAGATATGATATGCCATGAAATAAATATGACTGAGTACGAATTTTCAATTTAAAATAAATATTTCACAATAATATGACCTATGTGGGTCCCAATAATACTGGTACATAGCCTCAACATGATTTTTTAATATGCTTTTCAGCTCAATTTCTTTAACTCATAAAATCGCATGGAAAATGCCAAGATCATTTAACTACAAAATTTCATAGAAACAATTATTTCACAATTTCTATAGTGCACGCCCACATGCCCGTCACCTAGCATGTGCGCCACCTCCCAACAATTCACGAAATACATATATTCAGGGTTCATACCCTCAACTCCAAGATTAGAAGAGTTACTTACCTCGAACAAGCCAAATCCAATACCGAACAAGCTAAACAATGTTTCAGAAATCCCATTATGCGCGTATCAACTTCCAAACAGCTCGAATCTAGTCAAAATAATTTGATTCAGCCCACAAAAATTATAGAAATTAATTCCATATCAAAATACTAATATTTTCCAAAAATCCGAAATTACACCCCAAAAATCACCCGTGGGGCCCACGTCTCGGAATCCGACGAAAGTTACAAAATATTTACGCACATTCAACCACGAGTCCAACCATATAAATTTTACTCAAATCCGACATCGACTCGACCCTCAAATCTCCAAATTAAACCAAGAGGATTTTCATAATTTTTTCCAACTTAATTCACCAATTAAATGTTAAAAACAACCATGGATTCGGGTAATTTAACTAATATTGAGTTAAGAACACTTACCCTGTTGTTTCCTCTGAAAATCTCCCAAACATCGCCTCAATCCGAGCTCCAAATCGTTAAAAATGAAAAATGGTCCCATTTTCTGAACTAAAACTTTCTGTCCAGACCTCTCTTCTTCGCGAACGCGACAGGTCCCTCGCGTTCACGAAGCACAGAATGTGCTTTCCAACATTTGCTCTTCACGAACGCGAGACATTGTTCGCGAACGCGATGCTTTATGGAGCCCTTCTTCGCGAACGCGAGCTCCCCTTCGCGAACGCGAAGGCAAAAAAACCTATGCCTACTATGTTTCCTTTCGCGAACGCGACACCTCATACGTGAACGCGATGCACAACCCAGCTTCTCTTCGCGAACGCGAGGCCCTCTCGCGAACGCGAAGAATAAATCTTGCCTGCCTGAAATTCCTCTTCGCGAATGCGAGGGCCTACTCGCGAACGCGAAAGAGAAAATCCAAAAAATGCAGCAACAGATATCAGCAATCTCACCAAGGCCAAAAATGATGCATTAACCATCCAAAACTCACCCGAACCCCTCGGGATCTCAACCAAATATACCAACAAGTCCTAAAATATCATACGGACTTAGTCGAACCCTCAAATCACCTCAAACAACGCTAAAACAATGAATTACATATAATTCAAGCCTAATGAACTTTGAAATTTTTAGTTTCTACCAATGACTCCGGAACCTATCAATTCACGTCCGATTGACCTCAAACTTTGCACACAAGTCATAAACGACATAACGGAGCTATAAAAAATTTCAGAACTAAGATTCCGACCTCGATATCAAAAAGTCAACCCCCCGGTCAAACTTTCCAAAATTCAACTTTCGGCATTTCAAGTCTAATTCCACTACGGGCCTCTAAATAATTTTTCAGACACGCTCCTAAGTCCAAAATCACCATACGGAGCTATTAGAATCATCAGAATTAAATTTCGAGGTCGTTTACACATAAGTGGATATCCGGTTACTATTTTAACTTAAGCTTTAAACCTTGAAACTAAGTGTTCCAATTCATTTCAAAACCTCACCGGACCCGAACCAATTGCCCCGGCAAGTCACACAATAATTGTAAAGCCCAATTTGAGCAATAAATGGAGATACGGGATTATTGTACTCAAAATGACCGGTCGGCTCGTTACATTCTCCCCCACTTAAACATACATTCGTCCTCGAACGTGCCAAGAGTTATTTCCAAGCCATCAAATCATTGTTCCATCTTACCACACACGTAATCGGGGGTGAACTCACGTCACCCTATTCCATATAAGCTTGACAACACAATACAACTGAAAATCATTAATTTAACATTAGCCCAAAAACCTTGGAGTTTAATTTCCAACCTTTAGAATTTCTTTCAAGACACAAATCTTATATTTATACACCGTATAAGTCTGAACAAGTTGCATTGAACTATAACTATAACCACGGATATGATCAACCAAAATATTACACAACTCGCATGCTCGTAGCACCATTCCTGATCGCAGTGACTACTCCAAAACCAACCACAAACTAGTATGCCTCATACCAAAATTAAAAATTTAACACCTAACCATGAAATCAAATTGTCAATAGCAGACTCCCCCACTTGGATCAAAGCCATAGATTAAAACACTCCATAATTCACAATACCCATATTCTATTACTGTCATAATATCGTAGTCAGTTCAACGAAACTTCTTTTCCAACTCATGCAACGCCAACCATAAAAATACCCCAATCAGCCGCTAAGCTCGCATTTATTCTCTTGACAATCAAGTCAACCTTCTCGGCTAGATTCAAATTCAAATCTCCACACCTACGCCCCGTAGGCAGAAAAGAAACTCTCTACTCAAGTCATAATGAATACACCTACGTAGATTACTCCGCAGGGGATAATTCACCTGCTTAACCTTAAATTAGTATCTTGTTATACCCTTTAGCAGTCACAATTTCTACGTAATGATTAAATCTTTCTAAGTCCAAACTTATTAACAAGACATAAGAATTTGGTCTGTCCTAAAATTTAACAATGTGAAAGACCTTTCAAAAAATTCGTTACTCGAGACTGTTCGTCACAGCAAATCGAAAATCAAGCACCCAATGGCTTTTCCTTTACATTTCAAGGAAACACTTCTCGTCATATTCCAATCATCTTAACACATCCCGCGGTCACATCATACCTATCACACCACCATTTCACTGCTCATCGAGCCATAATTTCCACTGTAAGGTCATTACCGGACATATAAGTCCAATTGTACGAGTTACAACTGAAGCTACCGAGCTTAAGCTGCGAACTAAACCTGGCCTCAAGTCCTCCAGACTGGCCCATCACCAAAACACATAATACACATCTCAAAACTCGTTCATAGAATCACAAGCCGGCGATGCACAGCTGATACTGAGCGCTCATGTGCGCATACGAATACGTGGAAGAAATTCAAAGAGTTATATTTCGAGTTGAATCAATTTCGCATGATAAGGAAAGAAAGATGAGAAGTATATATCCTAAATGCCTTGTAGCCTCTCGAAGATAAGTATGGACGTCATCATACCGATTCGCAAGACTCTACTAGACACTTGCTCATGATTTATAGAACCTATGAACCAAGAGCTCGGATACCACCTTGTCACGACCCAAAATCCCACTAGTCGTGATGGTACCTAACCCAACCCGTTAGGTAAGCCAATTTTCATCTATCCAATGCCAATAAAATTAATTAAAAGAAAATATCTAAAACTAATACATCTCCCCAAGAACTGGTAGTACAAATCCTGAGCTTCTAAGAATAGAGTATACAAAGCGAAAATGAAATAAATACATAGTCTGTTTGAATAATACATAAACAGAGCTTTTATAAATCTAAGGCTACCCTGAACAAGAGGCAACTACAACAGGAACGCAAGTACATCTTCAGATCCCGCAACCATCGAGCACAGCAACAACGACAGCCAATATCTGCACGCAATGTGCAGAAGTGTAGTATCAGTACAACCGACCCCATGTACTGAGTAAGTAACAAACCTAGCCGTAGGTTGAAAGCAGTGACGAGCTTCTACCAAGGTCAGGTCCAAAACCACCAGTCCACAACAGTCCATAACAACATAAAGCAAATAATACCAGAAGAAACATAGAGATAAAATGCTCAACCAAATCATGATTTCAAAAATAATAGTTCTTCCTTTCAAATACATCAGTGAAAACCCAAATCGTTTGCCGAAGTTGCCAAAAATATGAATAATTTGAGAACAGTAATTTTTCCAAAAAATCATTTCGATAATAAATAAAATATCTCATTTTCTTTCAAGATAACCAGTGTAAAACAAATGCATCACTATGCCCATCTATCAACATGCGTGAGAAATCATGAATAATGTGATACCGTACAGCAAGAGGAAAACACATCTCTATACATATATGTCATATGTGAATGTCAATGCAATGTATCTCAGAGATTGTACTTATGTACTCACACTCTCAGAGTACTCAATCTCACTGTCTCGCATTCTCTCTCATTATGTTCAGCACACTCAATCACTCAGCGCTATATAATACCTACTGCGGCGTGCAGCCCGATCCCTGTTTATAGTCGACTGCGCTCACTGGGGTGTACAGACTCATGAGGAGCTCCTACAGCCCAAGCGCTATAAGCACGGATAACTCACGTGCTGCACGGATAACTCACATACTGCACGAACAACTCGCGTGCTATAATATCATATCTGGATCCGCACGGACAACTCACGTGCTGTGCGGACAACTCACGTGCTATAATAATATCTGGATCCGCACGACCAACTCACGTGCTATAATAATATCTGGATCCGCACGGCCAACTCACGTGCTATAATAATATCTGGATCCGCACGGCCAACTCACGTGCAATAGTATAATATATAGATCCGCACGGCCAACTCACGTGCAATAGTATAATATATATAAAGCCAACATGGCCTGCTGCGGCGTGCAGCCCGATCCCATAAATATCCTCACAATCATGCCCTCGACCTCCCTCAGTCATCAATCTCTCCAGTCTCTCTTTCATGGGCTCACAATGTCATGAGAATAGCCCAAAAATGATGATATGATGTATCAATAAATAACAACAGAGACTCAGATATGATTTGCAATGAAATAAATATGACTGAGTATGAATTTTTAATTTAAAATAAATATTTCACAATAATATGACCTATGTGGGTCCCAATAATACTGGCACATAGCCTCAACATGATTTTTTAATATGCTTTTCAGCTCAATTTCTTTAACTCATAAAATCGCATGGAAAATGCCAAGATCATTTAACTACAAAATTTCACAGAAATAATTATTTCACAATTTCTATAGTGCACGCCCACACGCCCGTCACCTAGCATATGCGCCACCTCCCAACAATTCACGAAATACATATATTCAGGGTTCATACCCTCAACTCCAAGATTAGAAAAGTTACTTACCTCGAACAAGCCAAATCCAATGCCGAGCAAGCTAAACAATGCTCTAGAAATTCCATTATGCACGTATCAACTTCCAAAGGGCTCGAATCTAGTCAAAATAATTTGATTCAGCCCACAAAAATTATAGAAATTAATTCCATATCAAAATACTAATATTTTTCAAAAATATGAAAAATACAACAACAGATATCAGCAATCTTACCAAGGCCAAAAATGATCTGTTAACCATCCAAAACTCACCCGAGCCCCTCAGGACCTCAACCAAATATATCAACAAGTCCTAAAATATCATACGGACTTAGTCGGACCCTCAAATCACCTCAAACAACGCTAAAACCATGAATTACACCCCAATTCAAGCCTAATGCACTTTGAAATTTCTAGGTTCTGCAAATGACTCCGGAACTTATTAATTCATGTCCGATTGACCTCAAATTTTACACACAAGTCATAAATGACATAACGGAGCTATAAAAAATTTCAGAACTGGATTCCGACCTCGATATCAAAAAGTCAACCTCCCGGTCAAACTTTCCAAAATTCAACTTTCGGCATTTCAAGCCTAATTCCACTACGGGCCTCCAAATAATTTTACGGATACGCTCCTAAGTCCAAAATTACTATATGGAGCTATTGGAATCATAGGAATTAAATTCCGAGGTCGTTTACATATAAGTCGACATCCGATCACTATTTTAACTTAAGCTTTAAACCTTGAAACTGAGTGTTCCAATTCATTTCAAAACCTCACCGGACCTAAACCAATTACCCCTGCAAGTCATACAACAACTGTAAAGCCCGATTTGAGCAGTAAATTGGAAGACGGGGTTGTAGTACTCAAAACGACCGATCGGATCGTTACACCCTCTCTATTTTGCACTTTGTTTATTTGGTTGCTATTGTGTTAGAGACTTAGAGTCTGTTGAGCCTGTTAGAGTCTGATGCCCTATTTGTTTATGCTACTGTCTTAAATGTTGTGTTTATGGTTTTGCTGAATTGTGAATGAATGCCAATGTTCAGGTATTTGCTCTGTTTGTGGATGGCCTTTTTTCGAAAAATGTTGGTTGTTCAGGTGTTTCGAGTTGGTAAATGTAATTGCAGTGTGTAAATGTAATTGCAGGTGTTTCCTGAAATGTTGGTTGTTCATGTGTTCTTGGCATTGGCATAGTGTAAATGTAATTGGCACACTGTAAATATAATTGGCAGTGTGAAATGTTGGTTGTTCAGGTGTTTTTATTTTGTTTTAAATATGATGTTTTCAAATAGAAAAAAGAAGAATATAGAATTATAGATAGCAAGTTTAAGTGTTTCTAATTTCCATATACTACTACAGGCGGCCAAAAATTTTGTTGGCATTCGAATTGTTTCTGTCTTGGCATTCGAACTGTTTCTGTCAATTTTGTTTCTGGATAAAAATTGTTTTTGTCAATTAATTAATTTTGTTATTTTCAGTTTGGTACTACAGTATCAAACCAAAATAAGTTTATTTATTTAGCGATTATTAAATCAAAACCGTACCGAACCAAAATAAAAAATATCGAACCGTACCGAAATAATTAGGTACGGTATTTGGTATACACAATTGATAAACCGAATACCGAAATACCGAACCGAAATTCTTAAATACCGAACTGAAATACCGAATTTCCACACCTAATGGTTAGAAGTAGGTTATTTGAAAGAAATTGGTTTTATATATGTGAGGAAGAAAGAAGAAGGCGAGGGAAAGAAGAAGGTATTCGCTGGTGGTCTGAATTTCGCCGGTTAGGGTGGCAGTGGTGGTTTTAGGGAAAAGTGATGGAGATGGTGTCGGCAGTAACGGTACCAATAGTGGCCCATGAATCGTCCTCCTTCCATTAATTTGATCTTTTGTTGAATGGCATAATTGGAAGGGACCAAAAAATTGGTTAAGCTAATTCTTCCTTGGTGCTGAATGACAAATTTTTTCCACCTATATATTTTGTTCTTTTTATGTTCGCATCGCTCGATTCTTAATTTCTCGAGACAAAGAACAAATAGTTGTGGCTAAGTTAGAAGTCAAAATTTAATGGATAGTTTTTTGAGTTAAAAGCAAAGGACAATTCTGCAGGTGCCTAACTTTTCTCGTTTCCATGTATGAGGTTTATTAGTTTTAATTAAGGTAATTTTGATAAAATGGAGTGAGACAAGTTTTATATGATGAAGATGAGAAGTAACTGTGGAACCCAAAAAAAAAAAAGCTAAAACAATTTAAGGGATTTTTTTTTTTGAGGTGGTGGGGATGGTGGTGGCAAATTTGAGGTTGAAGAAGACAAAAGTAAAAAAATATATAAAATAAAGGTTAGGCCTTTTCACTCTCTGAAAAGAGAGTGTATTACACATGATAAGCCATGTCAGCAATGTGTGTTCAATTGCACATTCAAGTGTCTAAATGGAAAGCTTCATATGTATTCAACATTGAAATTTGAAGGCCAAATACATAGACAAATCATTGAACTTGGCTTTATTTTTCATTTTGACACTTTATCTCAACCTTGTTTCATTTTGGCCCTCAAACTCTATTTCTTATATTTTATTTTAACATAAAAGTTAAAACCAGTGTAAAAAAATATAGCGCGTGTGTATACACAAATCCGAGGTGTAATAAATATCCAATTAAATGTTGCCACCTGGTTTTTTCATCATTTATTTCATATAAGCTTGAAGTTTGGAGTGAATCCATGTCTCAAAGAAAATTACTTTTTCATAATGGAATGGATATTTGTTATTGTGCATTTCAAGTTGAACTGAAAGTATCATGGACACCAAAAAATTCGGGTCGGGTATTTTAGTATTGACCCATTTGACAAGGATGAGTAATATTTAATTGAATATTTATTACATCTCAGATTTGTGTATACACACGTGCTATTTTTTTGCACTGATTTTAGCTTTTGTGTTAAAATGAAACATAAAAAATAGAGTTGGAGAGCCAGAATGGAACAAGGTTGAGATAAAGTGTCAAAATAAAAAATGGAGCCAAGTTGAATGGGCTATATATGGGTTTGCTTATAAGTACATTGATATACAAAACTATACATACACATAAATATATCAACATACACTACACAGTTGCATATACACACGTATAGAGATATACATGTTGACTCATATATACATGAATGTAGTATATTTTTTATACAACTTGACATTGAAGCTCTTCTAATTTTCAATTGATATACAGGAATATACATCCGATCGCTATAGAGCTTGCAGTGATTCAATTGCCTCCGGATGACGTTGGTGTAGAGCAAACTCCCTCTTACACATACCACAATGAAGATGATTTTGATGACTTTAGTACTACACTCTCTCTTATGGCGAAGAAGAAACATCAGCAAGGTGTTGGTCTATCAACATCACCACCTCATAAGAAGCGCAAACAACAGCTCATTGATCCTCCACCCGCAAAGAATCCAACACCACATATTGTTGCAAATCCTCTTTCCAAGAATCCTCCTCCTGTTAAGACTGGGAATAAGCTACCTGTTTTACCTACTAAGAAGCCAGTTTCGCCAAAAGTTCAAGCAACAGGTGGAACAAAAACACCCCACTGTCCATGGTGACGTCTCTACTAATACCAAATCAGATGAGTTGTCTCTCTTGAGGGAAGAACTGCACTCATTTAAGAAGTTTGTAAGTAATGTGATTACATATTACTGTTAATAGTGTATTTAACAGATCTCTTCCCGTGATTTTAGTATATTTACCAATACTGTATTCATTGATGCGCACGTATACATAAAATACAGGACACTAGCAACGTAAGTTTAGCTAAGAACAGTAAATATTGAAACTATAGCTGCATCGCGTTAATATCCACTAAACTATAGTATTTTCTGAAAATTTCTCTAGAAATTACTTTAGATTCTTATAATATTTTTAAGTTGGAGCCGACATAGAAAATACAACTATGTACTAACTTCAACATATATTACTTTCAACTACGAGTTGAACTATGAGTCATTGGAAATTCATACATGATGAATTCTTTCTTTCCACATCCTAAAATCCTATTAGAATGCAAAGAATATTCCACTTTTGTGAGACGATCCAACCATTGTTTATTTCCTGCGAGAAACGTCAGGAATGCTTGTCTATACATTTTTAATGCTTTTGACTTAATTTAAATTTTAGAGTAAGTTGTTCAAAATGTGTAATATATATATATATATATATATATATATATATATATATATATATATATATATATATATCGAATATAGCTTATATATTATACACTTAGTAACAATAAAGTAAGCAATATTAGCAATTAATGGTCTCTTCATTCTTTTATTTATTATTTTATATTAAGGTGCTTCGATACAAATTGGAGGCAAGTCTATCCTTCTCTATTACATCAAGCTGTGACGGTAAAAGTGTCAACAACTAAGTCCACGTTTTGATTTATTAAGCAAAACCATGATACGAAAGTGTAGTCATAGAAATGAAAAAGAAAGGAAATATTGTCAAGTGTGAGTTTGGCAAAGAGGAGAAAGAAGAAGTTGTTATGACTAACCAAACCCTCATCATCCAGGTTTTGCCTCGTGATTAATGAGGTAAATTTGAGAAAATTGAAGAAAAGTACCAACACAAGGCTACTGGCCCACAATTAATCACCTCCCAATTTACTTGAGTAGTGGACTGTCGATGATATCAATAATATATAAAACTAGGAGCCATTCTGACTTCTTTCATGTAAAACATTGGGAACTCCGAGACTACAAATCATTAGCTTTTAATCACAATATCACTTTCGATTAATGTCACGAATCCAAAATCTCACCACAACAGACGTCATGATAACACCTAATCTTTAAGACTAAGTAAACCAATTTCTATTACATTTTGAAGTCTTTTTTTTTTAAATTTAAAATCTAACGGCGAAAATAATTACAATACACAACGTCCCAAGACGGATAGTACTGAGTCACGAACTCTAACTGAATACATGGAATGATCACGATTACCGAATATACAATACTGTTTGATTACAAATTAACAGTACAATGAAATGAAAAGACTCCAAAGGACTGCGACGGCCAAGCAGCTCTACCTTGAATCCTTATGATTGCGCTTTAACTATGCTCCATTCTGATATCTTCAATACCTGGCTCTGCACAAAAATGTGCAGAAGTGTAGTATGAGTACGACACGGTTGGTACCCAGTAAATATCAAGACTAACCTCAATGGAGTAGAGACGAAGTACAGTCAAGGCACTACTACTCTAATAACTTGTGCAATATAATATACAAAATAATAGGAAACAAATAGCAATAGGACAATATGGAACAACCAGTGATATGCTCGGCAGACAACAAGAATACAATTAATAAACACAAGTACACCCAATTAAATCAACTCATTCCAATAAATGTCTTTCACATATAATTTTCTCAAATAATTATTTTTCAAATATAATTCTTTCAATAAATCTTTTCAAATATAATTTCCTCAAATAAATATCTTTCAAATAAAATTCTTTCATATAATACTTTCTAAGTAAAAATCCTTCCAAATAAATATTTTGAATATAATCCTTTCAATTAAAAAGTCACCATGTAACACCTCATTTCATAATCATAAAAATATGGGTCTCAGCCCATTTTTATATTTTTCGTAAACACGGGTCTCAGCCTATTTTCATATTTTCACGGCACCTCGTGCCCATGATTAAATCATCATATTTTTCCGATATTTCGTGCCCTCATTTCATATCACAACTGCACGGATAATTCATGTGCCAATTATCATTATCATTTCATCACAGCACCTCGTGCCCACATTTCATATCACAACTGCACGGACAATTCACGTGCCAAATATTCTCATTATTTACTCACGGCACCTCGTGCCCACAGTTCATTTTATAATCCGTTGGTAATAGACACAGGTTCTCAATTTTAACATAAATCAGATTGTTATCAATTTACCAACAACAAGACAAGTTGCACAAGATATAGAAATAAACACAAGAAAACCACAACATCACACGAAAATTATCAACACCACAATCCCACATCATCACATATCGTCCCTCACAATAGCCACCCTTATCCCTCCTATTGCCACCCTTATCACTCCTATAGCCACCCTTATCGCTCCACCCAGACAATATCAATAGCCACCCTTATCGCTCCTATAGCCACCATTATCGCTCCGTCCAGACAATATTCCAACAAACACAACAGTAAAATGTCACCCTTATACCTACATAATATCAACGGTGAAATTCCACCCTTATCTCCCCAAAATAGTAACTAACACAACACAACAATTTACACGGAAAATTAACACGACAATATAATAAAATCAATTCATATCACAATTTGCCCAATGGCCACAACCAAATTTCAAAAATATAACAAAATCAATTAATTTCACAACAAATAGCCCAAGACTCCACATAATGTATATAACACCCAAAAATAATCAATAGAGATAGAAATTGCTCAGCATAAAGAAAAACTTTCATTAATGCAAATTTAGATAATTATAATAACACTTATTCTTAAACTCGCTTAAATTAATTATTTGCATAAGAAAATTTATATTGGAATTAATTTTCAAGAAATATTAAAGCAACAACACTCACGAAATTTCATGAATATTTCAAGTAACAATCACATAAAATTATCATATAAAAATAAATTCAACAATAAGGATTTAGGCATGGCAAACAGATGATTTAATAATTTTCCACAATTTCTCAATTTACTACACAATAATGCCTAAGACTTTAATTCAATGAATTTTGCACGTATAAGCCCGAGTACGTACTCGTCACCTCGCGTACACAGTTTTTCACATTTCACAAATGGCACATAAGACTCAATGCCTAAGGGGTAATTCCCTCACTCGAGGTTAAGTAAGACACTTACCTTTTAGAAGTTAGGCCGATATTCCAAAATAGCCTTCTTGCTTAAATTGACCTCCGGACAGCTCAAATTTATCCAAATTAATTGTATAACTCCATTAAAATTCGTCGAAAATAATTTCGGATAATAATACGTTGACTTAAAAATTTATTCCAAAAAGTCAACAAAGGTCAACGCGGGACCCGCCTCTCAGAAACTGATATAATTTTCATGAAATCCGAACACCCATTCCGATACGAGTTCAACCACACCAATTTTATCGAATTCCAATAACTCGACTTCCAAATCTTAAATTTTCGTTTTTAGAAGATTTTATAAAAATCTTGATTTTTCCTCCATTAAATCCGAATTAAATGATGAACATAATCATAGATTCATGAAATATAATCACTTTAGGATATAGAACACTTACCCAAGTCAAAGTCTTGAAGAACTCCTCCAAAATCGCCCAAAAACCGAGCTCCAAAATCTCAATCGAAAAATGGCGAAATGACCATTTTTGGTCCTTAACATTCTGCCCAGTTTCGCACATGCAAACTAATTTTCCGCATATGCGGCCTCGCTTTTGCGAATCGCGCATCGAATCGAATTAGTTTTCAAACAACGCCGGAATTACGAATCGCGCATCGAATCGAAATTATAAGTTTTCATATCTTTCAACTTCTATATTTTGCGCCGAAACGTATCAAATCAATCCGGGATGACTTCAAATTTTGTACACAGGTCATAATTGACGTAAGGGAGCTATTCCCATTTCCGAAATCGAAATCCGACCTTGTTATCTAAAATTCACCCTTCGGTCAGACTTTTCCAAAATCTTATATTTTTCAACTTTTACCAAAATGTGTCGAATTGTCCTACGGACTTCCAAATCTAAATCCGAACATACGCCTAAGTCCGAAATCATCATACGAAACTATTGCCATCATCGAAATTCTATTCCGGGGTCGTTTGCTCAAAAGTCGACTCTCCGGTCAACTCTTTCCATTTAAGCTTCTAAATAAGAATTGTTCTTTTAATTAAATTCCGAAAATCAAACTCGACCACATCCACGGGTCATAATACATATTACGAAACTTCCCGAGACCTTAAGCCACTGAACGGGGCGTAAATTCTTAAAACGACAAGTCGAGTCGTTATATTCTCCACCTTTTAAACAAATGTTCGTCCTCGAACGTTCTAAAAATTATTCTGAAGTTACCAAATTGATGATTTTACTTTTACACATATACTCACAGTTGATTCCATGCTACCGCATTTGAGATAAGCATGACAACATCATCTCATTTGAGATTATTTCTTTTATCCATACTTGAAAACTTTAAGGCCATTTTCTTACGCTCCAATATTTTCAAAAGGTCTGATTTTTCACAACAACGCACAGTATTAGTCTCCACTGGCTATAACAACTCGTGCCTATGCACACATCAATTTTCTCGATAGTGTTGGAGTAATTCGAAACTTTCTTTGGGGTGTTATATTATTCCCCGCTTAGGATCATTCGCCCTCAAACACATAACATATTTATCTCTTCTTTTGCAATTCTTAATCCTTCAAATTTTACTAACTCCCAAATTTTTCAGAAATTTCGGCAAAATCTCCCTCGTAATTGGGCCTATCCACCTGCCAGAGTAACACCAAAACAACTCCTAACAATACATCCACAACCCAACAAAACACCACAAGGTATATATTAATAACATCAATCTCAGCATTACAAGCATTGCATTATCATAGTGATATCAGGACATGAAGCACATCATATGTATGCTCATCACCACATCTTTGGTCTTAAAAGTTGTTCATAATTAATTCCAGCATCATCAATTAATCTCATATCAACCAGTACTTCATTTCGAATTTCTTTTTGTTTACAACACTGACAACAGAATGTGAGGCATAAAGACCTCATGATTACCTAGTCAGATTAATGAGTCACTTTTAACGCCACCTGGGCACTCATCTCATAGGCTAAAACTCAATATTTACAGCACCAAAAAGGTTGAATATGCACAGAAAAATATACAAGAATTATCAAATAAGCTTAACAAGCATGACTCCCTATTAATACTATTGTACAATTAAATTTCACAAAGGGGAAATTTTAAACTCATAAATATTTCACCACAAGGGCCTCGTCCTTACATAACTTCCATCGCGGCTTGTAGCCCGGTTTAAATATTTCACATCGTATATAAAATGCGAGGATCTCGTCCTCAACTCCGAATCACAAGTATTTTGCACATTGTGCCAACTGAAATTTTCAATTTCCTTTCTTTCTTCTTTTCAATATATTTCATAAACAATTTTTACAACATATAATGAACCCTCCTACCGGTAGGGCATATAATTCATAAAAATTGGAATCAATTATTCCGAAACATATTAAACCCACTGTAATGAATAATAAAAATTACTTTTGGGTTTATAGCTCTCAATGGTATACCAAAAATAAAATGACAGACACGGGTTCACACCTTCAAATCTCCCAACAGGGATAATATATAAGTGGGTCACAAATTTACGAAACTCACCCATAAGTAGAGCATAATAGGAGGACTCACCTCAATATTCAGAACCGAATCAAATTAAGAAAAATATCCTTTTATAATAAAAAGCAAGATTGTACCTGTAACGACATCATCTGGTGTATTGGCCTCAGCCAAATCATAGTGATTAAATCAACGGGTCGGGCCTCCACCTCTTAGGCGCCCACTACCCGTCTGTCCTCCACCTCTATCTGACTATGCACGTGGAGTATTAACTGGAATAAAGCTTGTAGTTGGAGTGCTCTGATGAAATCCACCCCTCCCAAGTCTAGTATTACCACACTCATAACAACCCCTCTGAGGTCGCGACTGCTCGTACTGAGTCTGTGCCGGATAACTGAAATAACCACTGTAAAAATCTTGTGTCGGTTGTGCACTATAAACTGGAGCACCCCGAGTAATCTGATGTGCGGACTGAGCTGACCGACTACTCGAGCCTCCACTATAATGGGTTCTAGCTGAAGAGAAAAATTCACTAAATCCTCCAGATCTTCGAGACCTTTTGGCCTCCTTAGACTCCCTTTCCTCGCCTAAAACACCCTCAATCTTCCTTGCAATCTCCACTACTTATTGAAATGGAGCATCAGTTAACTCTCTAGCCATGTATATTTTAATATCATAATCGAGCCCTTCAATGAATCTGCGAACCCGTTCTCTGATTGTAGGAACTAAGATAGGTGCATGACGGGCTAACTTACTAAACCTGATAGCATATTCTGACACTATCATAGTGCCCTGACGCAACCGTTCAAACTCTGTGCGCCACGCATCTTTAAGAGTCTGGGGAACAAACTCTTTCAAGAACATTTCCGAAAATTGAGCCCAAGTTGGTAGTGTGGCATCGGCTGGTCTACCTTCTTCATATATTTGCCACCATCGATACACTGCGCCTGATAGTTGAAATATAGTAAAGGCAACTCTGCTCACCTCCACAATACCCATGGTGCGGAGAATACGGTGATAATTTTCTAGAAATTCTTCGGCATTCTCTGTAGTTGTGCCACTGAAAGTAGGTGGACTATACCTCTTAAACCTTTCAAGTCTCTTTTGTTCTTCTTCTGATGACTCGGGTCTGACCTCAGGTCGAACCGAAATAATAAGTTGTACCGGTACTACACCCGGAACCTGACCAACGTGAACCTGCTGCTCTGGAGTTGAGATAGGAGTTTGAGCTACTCCCCCAATCTGCGGAATGTTTGGTGCAACAGAGATCAATCTCGCCTGAGTTAATGTACCAAATATACTCGGAAACTGTGCTAAAGTCTCCTGAAGTCTGGGGGTAACAACATGTGCTTCTGATACCTGTCCCCCAACTGGAGCTACTGGTGGCTCCTCAACGGTTGTTCTGACAGGTGCTCTAGTCGTAGCACATGCCCTTCCTCGGCCTCTACCTCGGCCCCAACCTCTTGCAGCCCTAGCAGTATGTGCAGATGTCTACTCAGCTAACCTGGTAGCACGTCTCCTCACCATATGTGAAAGAATAGAGACACAAAGGCTCAAATTCCAATTTCAACAAATTCCGCACGACGGGAATGAAAGAAGTGAAAATTTTCTAACAGTTCCGTAACCTCTCGAAGACAAGTACAGACGTCTCCGTACGGATCCACAAGACTCTACTAGACTCGTTCGTGACTCGTAGAACCTATGAACCTAGAGCTCTGATACCAACTTGTCACGACCCAAAATTCCACATGTGTCGTAATGGCACTTAGTCTCTAAGACTAGGTAAGCCGATTTCTATTACATTTTGAAGCCTTTTTTAAAAAAAATTTAACAGCGAAAATAATTACAATACACAACCTCCCAAGATTGGTAGTACTGAGTCACGAACTCTAACTGAATACATGGAATGATCACGATGACTGAATATACAATAATGTTTGATTACAAATTAACAGTACAATGAAATGAAAAGACTCCAAGGGACTGCGACGGCCAAGCAGCTCTACCTTGAATCCTTATGATCGCGCTTTAACTCTACTCCATTCCGATATTTTCAATACCTGGCTCTGCACAAAAATGTGCAGAAGTGTAGTATGAGTACGACACGGTTGGTACCTAGTAAGTATCAAGACTAACCTCAATGGAGTAGAGACGAGGTACAGTTAAGACACTAACTAGTCTAATAACCTGTGCAATATAATATACAAAATAATATGAAGCAAATAACAATAGGACAACATGGAACAACCAGTGATATGCACAGCAGACAACAAGAATACCATTAATATCACTCAACAATTAATAAACACAAGTACACCCAATTAAATCAACTCCTTCAAATAAATGTCTTTCACATATAATTTTCTCAAATAATTATTTTTAAAATATAATTCTTTCAATAAATCTTTTCAAATATAATTTCCTCAAATAAATATCTTTCAAATAAAATTCTTTCAAATAATACTTTCTAAGTAAAAATCCTTCCAAATAAATATTTTGAATATAATCCTTTCAATTAAAAATTCACCATGTGACACCTCATTTCATAATCATAAAAATACGGGTCTCAACCCATTTTCATATTTTCGTAAACACAGGTCTCAGCCCATTTTCATATTTTCACGGCACCTCGTGCCCATGATTAAATCATCATATTTTCCCGACACCTCGTGCCCTCATTTCATATCACAACTGTACGGACAATTCACATGCCAATTATTCTCATTATTTACTCACGGCACCTCGTTCCCACATTTCATTTTATAATCTGCCTGGCAATAGCCACAGGCTCTCAAATTCAACATAAATCAGATTGTTATCAATTTACCAACAAGAAGACAAGTTGCACAAGGTATAGAAATAAACACAAGAAAATCACATCACATGAAAATTATCAACATCACAATTCCACATCATCACATATCGTCCCTGACAATAGTCACCCTTATCGCTCCTATAGCCACCTTTATCGCTCATTTTGCCACCCTTATCACTCCTATAGCCACCCTTATCGCTCCGCCCAGACAATATCAATAGCCATCATTATCTCTCATATTGCCACCCTTATCGCTCATATAGCCACCCTTACCGCTCCGCCCAGACAATATTTCAACAAACACAACAACAATGAAATGCCACCGTTATACCCACATAATATCAACGGTGAAATGCAACCCTTATCTCCCCAAAATAGTAACTCACACAATACAACAATTTACACGGGAAATTAACACGACAATATAATAAAATCAATTCATATCACAATTTACCCAATGGCCACAACCAAATTCCAAAAATATAACAAAATTAATTAACTTCACAACAAATAGCCCAAGGCTCCACACAATGTATATAACACTTAAAAATAATCAATAGAGATAGAAATTAATCAGCATAAAACAATCAATAGAGATAGAAATTACTCAGCATAAAGCAAAATCTTCATTTATGCAAATTTAAATAATTATAATAACACTTATTCTTAAACTCGCATAAATTAATTATTTGCATAAGAAAATTCATATTGGAATTAATATCCAAGAAATATTAAAGCAACAACACTCACGAAATTTCATGAATATTTCAAGTAACAATCACATAAAATTATCATATAAAAACAAATTCAACAATAAGGATTTAGGCATGGCAAACAGATGATTTAATAATTTTTCATAATTTCCCAATTTACTACACAATAATGCCAAGACTTTAATTCAATGAATTTTGCACGTATAAGCCCGAGTACGTACTCGTCACCTCGCGTACACGGTTTTTCACATTTCACAAATGGCACATAAGACTCAATGCCTAAGGGGTAATTCCCCCATTCGAGGTTAAGAAAGATACTTACCTTTTTGAAGTTAGGCCAATATTCCAAAATAACCTTCTTGCTTGAATTGACCTCCAGACAGCTCAAATCTATCCAAATTAATTGTATAACTCCATTAAAATTCGTCGGAAATAATTTCAGATAATAATACGTCGACTTAAAAATTTATCCCAAAAAGTCAACAAAAGTCAACGCGGGACTCGCCTCTCGGAACCCGACATAATTTTCATTAAATCCGAACACCCATTCCAATACGAGTTCAACCACACCAATTTTATCGAATTCCAATAATTCGACTTCCAAATCTTAAATTTTTCATTTTTGGAAGATTTTACAAAAATCTTGATTTTTTCTCCATTAAATCCGAATTAAATGATGAATATAATCATAGATTCATGAAATATAATCACTTTATGATATAGAACACTTACTCAAGTCAAAGTCTTGAAGAACTCCTCCAAAATCGTCCAAAAATCGAGCTCCAAAATCTCAATCGAAAAATGGCGAAATGA
This sequence comes from Nicotiana tabacum, assembly GCF_000715075.1. Taxonomy (NCBI): domain Eukaryota; kingdom Viridiplantae; phylum Streptophyta; class Magnoliopsida; order Solanales; family Solanaceae; genus Nicotiana; species Nicotiana tabacum. Next base: position 92,949,676 of record NC_134093.1, on the reverse strand, counting down.
CCATTTTTGGTCCTTAACATTCTGCCCAGTTTCGCACATGCGAACTAATTTTCCGCATATGCGGCCTCGCTTTTGCGAGCCAAGATGCGCATCTGCGATGATCACTGCCCAGCCACAAGCTCGCACCTGCGGAGCTATTTCCGCTTCTGCGATGATCGCAGGTGCGCAACAAATTCCGCTTTTGCGCTGACTCGTCGCATCTGCGTAGAAAACATCACACCTGCGATTGCGCAGGTGCGGAAGGTTGTCTGCATCTGCGACCTTCCTCCAGCTCTGCCCAGCTCGCTTCTGCGACGAAATCCTCGCTTCTGCGAGGTCGCACCTGCGCCCAAAATTCCACAGGTGCGAATCCAGCAGCTTCTTCCAAGTCCGAATTGCTCCGTTAACCTTCCGAAATCCACCCGAGGCCCCCGAGACCTCAACCAATTATACCAACATGTCCCAAAATACAATAAGAACTTAGTCGAGGCTTCAAACTACATCAAACAACGCCGGAATTACGAATCGCGCATCGAATCGAATTATAAGTTTTCAAATCTTTCAACTTCTATATTTTGCGCCGAAACGTATCAAATCAATCCGGAATGACTTCAAATTTTGCACACAGGTCATAATTGACGTAAGGGAGCTATTCCCATTTCCGAAATCGAAATCCGACCTTGTTATAAAAAATTCACCCTTCGGTCGGACTTTTCCAAAATCTTATATTTTTCAACTTTTGCCAAAATGTGTCGAATTGTCCTACGGACTTCCAAATCCAAATCTGAACATACGCCTAAGTCCAAATTCATCATACGAAGTTATTGCCATCATCGAAATTTCATTTCGGGGTCGTTTGCTCAAAAGTCAACTCTCCGATCAACTCTTTCCATTTAAGCTTCTAAATAAGAATTGTTCTTTTAATTAAATTCCGAAAATCAAACTCGACCAGACCCACGGGTCATAATACATATTACAAAACTTTTCGAGACCTTAAGCCACTGAACGGGGCGTAAATTCTTAAAACGACAAGTCGGGTCATTACAATTAAACTGGAACTGACCTATTATCCACCAAGTATCAAACCGTGAGCGCTAACTGGCCCAAAAATAATAGTTTTGACTAAATGTGTCTTGATATATGCTCAACTAGTGCAAAACCCTCCATATTATGAGGACGATCATGATATAATAGCAGGACAAACTTCATGAAGCAAAAAAAAATTAGTTTACCTTGTTTCACTTACTAGTTTCTGCTTCTTTTTCATCTTTTCTTGAGCCGAGGGTCTATCGGAGACGACCTCTCTACCTACACAAGATAAGGGTAAGGTCTGCGTACACACTACCCTCTCCAGACCCCACTTTGTGAGGGGGGATTACAATGGGTTTGTTGTTGTTGTTTCACTTACTAGGTTGTTCCACATCACTGAATGACAAATGCAAATCATATTCATGACTAATCGACTCAAACAAAGTGCTGCTCATACTTGAAAGCAACATCTTCTCTATGCAGATTTAATATTGTCTAAAGAAGTTTCACATTCACTATGCAAAATGGAGAGGTGGTCGAACAAAGTAATGTTCCCCTAAATCTCCAGCCTTCTCTATCACTCGAAGTAATCTGTGCACAGCGAGCTAAATTACCTCAAATATTTGACAGGGGTAACTTACTATTTTACTTCCTAGTATTGATTTTGACAGCAATTGGATCAGAACAGTATGGACAATTCCCAAACAGAACATCAAATGACCTGCAAAACAAACAGAGCAGATGAATGTGATAACTGAATTGAAAAAGGAATATCTCCTTAATTAAAGTAAAGAAGGTAAAAAATAAAAGGTAAAAAGTTGTTCAAAACACAAAAAGATATTATAAAGGTCTCACTTTTACTTTGTATACAATTTTCTCTATACGATTCCTCAAAAAACAAAACAAACAATGTCTATCCCCTCCCCACCATATATTCCGAGATTAGCACTAGAAGATTTTCAAATTAAATTTTCTCACAATAATCGTACAACAAGAAGTCAATTTGGATTAGAGGGTAATCAATGGCATTCAAAAGAAAAAAGAAATTGAAAAACAGAACTTCTTATTATGAAAAGAGTGCATATTTCATGGTAACATTAAACAATATGACTTACCTACTAAGTTCATTCAAGATAGAGTTTCTGTGCCTACTTTTGAAAAAGCATATAGAGTTTCTTTTTTCACTATAATTAGTTCAAGTAAAATCTTGTCTAACTAATCTCTCCTTATTCACTTAGCTTTTCTCCAGTGCTTATCAGGTGCGTTAGTGTATAAACTGGTATGATAAATACTCAGACATTTCATTAGCTTCTCCTCCAATTGGCAATATCTGTTCCTTCCCAGAACATTATTTTATCTAAAGGATTGCATTAACTCGGCCTGGCTATAAAATCAACTAACCTAGGAAACTTTTTCCCTCCAACACTGAACTAGCACCCATAATGAAAACAAGAGATAGTAAATAACAAAATGTTAAGGATATGTTTTCATCATAAGCAGAATTAAGATAAGGGAGCTAAACGTACTGTCTTGTTGTTGTGATGGAACGCAACCAATCTCCAAGGCAAACACTGTGGAAGGCCCTACTGCAGCTGTTATTTTCACATGTACAATCAGTGCCACTTCCACTCTTAGCACCAAGTTCATCATCTACGTTGACATCACAAAGTCAATGCCATCATCCAAAAAATATCAATGGGTTTATTTTACGGATATAGGATTACCAATCGGAAGATATTGTGCATAACAAATGCCACATTCAGTTTGTGGATCAGTTTTCTGAATGCTTGAAGGTCCATGAAGTTGAACATCCAATATATTTTCAAGATTCTCAGAAAATGGCTTGTCTTTCATCCTGTGAATCGAATAGAAATCAGAGTTGATGACACGTAACTGGGGAAAAAAGCAAAAGCTCAGCAAAACTTAAAAGATCCTTACCCACCTAGTCCCTTCATCTTTTAAATGTTCAAAATACCAAACATAGAGAAAATTCTATGGATTGGCAACAAAAACTAAGTGCGGATGTTCCCAGACTTCTACATATAAAATCCAGCTAATGGAGAAATCTAGTAATTTTTGGAACCGGAATAATTACTTAAAGCAGTTAATTTGAGCACTATAAGACAATAGCATCAGCATCCCAATGTAGGCAATGATAAGGACCATGACAATTACAAGTCAGCACTAAAAGAGGAAGTTGATATACCATCTTTTGCAGTTTCTCCTCCACGTCGCTCTCAATCTCTCCACCTCTGAATCTGAACCAAGAAAGCGACAGCTAGAAGAACTCCACATCAATTTATAACTCATAAAGATAGGAATAATTGTAAAATCTGGTGGTCTTAGAGAACACTTACTCTGGTAGGGATGTCGGATCATTAGCATCTATACACAACATGATATGGCAGTCATTGCCTATGACAAAAGCGAATGCATATGGAATCAGTTCTGGCATAAAGGGTCCTGACCCATCAAAGAACAGTTATGTAAATAAGCACATACTTATATTAAGTTGGCGATGTGACAAAGCACGGTGAGGATATCTTAGGTCAGAAACCAAAAGAGAGTGGTCAATGTCATCCATTGTACTCCAAAACTCCTGAAGCTTATCCATATGCTGAATCCAGTAACAAGAAGATATAGTAAGTAAAACAGAAATTATAATACATAATTAAATTATGGGTGTACTTGATGGATTATTTTTTTATTTTTTATAAGGTAAAGTAATGCCTTTGGTGGATGAAATGATCATTAAATATTATGTTACAAAGCAAAGAAAATGCAAATAAAGGGAGATTTACAACATGATGAAAATGATACAAAACTACCTGCTGAAACTGTTGGATAACATCTTTTAGTCTTGAGTTTATTGACCATTCCACATTGAAGAGATAAGGCACGTCCTGGTGAAATGTCAGTATATTAAGACATTGCCAAACGAGTGCAAGGCTCTAGTATCAGAAATTTGAAGGATGCCAACCGCTGATATTGAAGGTGGCTGATTCGGATATATTCCATCCAAAGTTATCTGAACAATGTGCACTCTTCCATTCTTGTCCCTGGCACACAGTAAAAGCTTAAAAGTTCTTGCCTAGCAAGGTAAATTATGGTCTTCCACTTGCTGCAATTTAGAAACTAAGTGCTTTCGCTTGTACTTAGTTTCCCAAATTTAAGTTCCGGCTTTCACATACATAATTCTAATCTGTACCCTCTTCTTTCACTTAACCAACACCTATCCTTCCTATTTTTAACCAACCATAGCGTTAAAAAATGAAAGAAAAAAAATCCTTACATCATGCGAAAGCTGAGAAGTCTCAGATCTTCCCCCAATCTGACAAGGTGTTCCCATCCTATCTCTTCTACCTGCGGATACAACATAATTTCAGAAAGAAAATCCCAAAAAACAATATGCCTAAAGCATGTTAACGCAAGTAATAAACCATTCAATCTCGATGTCAGGAATATACAATAATGCTACAAGTATAGTAGTTCGAAGTTACATTTAACATCTCTAATTTAGAAACTGAGCAATGTCAAGCACGATATTGTACAGGGCATACAGAACTGTTGCACCATGAAAACAGCTGAAAGTGGTTGCGCAACAATGAATTGAAGTAAAGAATCTGCTGCAATTGATTAAGCCTCACTGGTTAACACAATGCAAATGCAAGTAAAGCAACCTCCACAAAGAAATTGAACATTACAGAATTCAAATAAGTTATGCTTGAAATCACAAGTTAGAATAGACCTTCATCAATTTCTCCATGTACCAAATCTTAAAAACTATACAAAGTGAAGCAACCAAATCCAAGAAACCAGAAAAATATGGTCTCTTTTGGGAAATGAGTTTGTCATCATGAAAACGGGGGAAAACAGCCGTTGGATAAGAAATTAATCAAACTCTAGAGCGAAAACCTGGCACTTCAAAAAAACGCGGATGCAAAATTCATTGAAGACAAGCATGTTGAAGACTCATCTAAACTGTTTCTGATCATATGATCTACAATGAACCTCAGAATTGCAAAAGTTACCTGAAAAGGTCAATGATATACTCCCTCTGTTTCATTTTACGTTACACTATTTCGTTCTTAGTCCGTTCCAAAAAGAATGACCCTTTTTCTATATTTGAAAATAATTTAACTTTAAACTTCTTATTTTATCCTTAATGACATAATTTTATAGCCACACAAATGTCACGCATCTTTAAGTCTTTAAGACCACAAGTTCCAAAAGTTTTATAGTAACACAAATAAATTACATGTTTAAAGCACAAGTTCCAAAAGACTTTCTTCTCTTTCTTAATCTGTGTGTTTGGTCAAACAAGTTCATATAAAGAGCAATGATTAAGATTAAGCATCAATGTTACTCCCGGGTGGATAAACTGTCCATTGTAAAAATGAATTCAGAAGTTCTGCAGTAGCCCTCCCCCCGCGCTACCCAAGTAAGACAAAGATAATGAAAGCACAAAACATGGGGCTTTTCTCTCCATAAGTGGCATCCCACACTCATTCTCTCCCCCACCCCCTCACCCCCCCAACCCTCCCTTCCCAGCCCCAACCTCCTCCCTCACCAGACCCCTCACCCCCCCCCCCACCTCAACCGTGTTGCGTGGGCTCTCCAAAAATGCTATTGCACATCCCGACGATATTTTCGAAGAGTCCGAGCAACATAGTCCATCTCCCACCCCCATCATGTTTGCCTAGATTAAATATAAGCTCTTTGAATACTACTATTTTCTCTTATTTTCTAGGAAAACATTTTCTGTAATGCCAAACACACCATTAGGCTCTCTTGACATTTTTCTAGATGAACATACCACAATTAATGCAAAACATATCGGAGAAAAAATGATCTATTAAAAGGCTTCTCTTTGATAGTGCAAAAGCTGAACATGATGTCAACGTAACTAAATTCATTCCAAAAAACAAACTAAAGCAATAAAAAAAACACTCTTTACTCTTCAGAGTTGACTGTTTGCATACCTCTGAATATATCCTGCGGTAAAAAGATGATGACTTGGCCAGTTGTCGGCATCTATTTTGGTCTACATACTCCTAAAATACACTCACACGTTTAGTACGCAATTATTTAACCAATTGGGGATAGAGAAGTTCTTACCTACCATTGTTAGTATACTTGCACAAATCTAAACTGGAATTTCAATGTAAAATACAAATGCCACCCGCCTTTCGAACTTCTTCAAGAAGAAAAATTGGGGTTTAAATAATCTGCTATTCAGCATTCAGAAGCGAAACTTCTGCGCGTTTGCCGAAAGTCAATAAAAAAATAAAGAAGAAATACCTGAACGGGAGTGATTTTAGGTGTGTAGCAAGTGATATTAGTTGTGCGAGATAATATTAAATCGTTCGAACCGTACCGTATCGAACCGATTTTTAGGTTCTTTTAAAAAAATCATACGTTTTTATATAAATCTATAACCGTATCGATAATTAGGGTAAGTTTTTTATTTTACAAAAATAAATCGAAAAAATACCGAACCGTACCGAATAAATTTTACATGTGAAAAATATATTTATATAGTAAGTTTAAAAATAATAAAGCATTAATTTTTTCTTTGGACCTCGAAATTATGAAAACGGTTATAAGTCAACGAATAATTTAACTCAAAATATTAATTCCTAAAACCTCTTAGTATGCTACTTCCACTTAAACTAAGTTATTTCCAGCATTTTCATTGGCAAGACACAAAGTATTTTAGTTATTATGAGTAGCAAACTATAATGTATTGAATATGTTTCCTTTCATATAATCTAGATTTATCTTTTTGAATATTTAATCTTCTATAAACTTTATATTAAGTCTCAGATTAGTTAATATCTTTCCACTCGTGTGATTTATATTTTCTTTGTCTTTGCTTGATTTCTTTTACGTTGCTGTAGAATAGTCGATTGATCTATATTCTTGCCATCTTTTATGTTTTTTTAATTCATCACCCTTTAAACAATAAAAATATCTAGAGAGTTTTGCTAAGTCTTATAAAAGAATATATGTTATTGCATTCTAGTTCTACTGGTGACTTTTACACGACATTAAAAAAATACCGAAAATTAACCGAACTGTACCGATACCGAAGAGAAACCGACATGATTGGGATGGTTTCGAAAAGTCTAATTTTGGTTATACATAATAGAATAACCGAAAAATTGATATGGTGCAAATTTTATAAAATAACCGATCGAACCGAACTATTGACACTCCTAGTGCGAGACTTTCACATATCTTACATATATGGGTCCACAAAAATTTGGGACCATAAAATTGTGACACAAAAAAGAGGTCTCATACAATTAGTGTCAGTTGTGTGAGGCACAAAATAAAATTTTTCCCTAAACACGGGCTAAACAATCGTGCGGGGGTAGTGCATTAGGATTCCATTTAAAGAATAGCCAATTACAAATTCTTCAAAGTTTAGCCGCCTCATAATCAATTTTAGAGATCTGAATTTTCTAAATAATTTTAAAGTTTAGCCGCTTTAAAATTAATTTCAGAGATCTGAATTTTAAAATAGCAATGTATAGTCGCTCTCAAAATAATAACAACAGAATATATATTTTTTGTATATATATACATTTATGTATGTCATATACAAAAGTATATAAATTTTATACACTTTTACAGCTATCAGATATAAATAATTTCTGACGCGGCTAAAAATAATCTTTGCCGAATTAAAATCGTTAGTTCGAAGTTTCAAAATTAAGCTCTACCAAGTTTGAATGCAATTGAAGGTCTGAATTTAGGCTCTAGCAGAAAGCAGCTAAAGCCAAGGCCTTAGCCCCACAAAGATGAAGAACCCATTTTTCTCTAGTTATGAAAAAGAAAAGAAATTTTTGTTTTAATGATTATTGCGAAGATCGAGTATTATTCTAGGGAATATGAATATTTTTATGGATACAAGAAAACACTTTTTAGGGATCTTGTCCTGTGAAAGTGAATTTCTTTTTGTACTATTTTAACAAATGATCCACATTTTTAGTTTTTGCTTTCTTTACCTTTAGGCTTTCTCATCATACTAAAATACGTATTAAAATGTTTTACTCCTTCCCTATCAAAAACAAGAAGAGACAAGAGCCACTTGTGTTTTTTACTCCTTGTGTTAAAAACAAGAATCAAGAAGCCGATCAAGAGTAAAGTAAACTGCAATTCTTTTTTGTTTCTCTTCGGATTTTCAAGTATTACATCAAGTATATGAAGCAATAAAAAGTTGTTTTCGACGTCAACTTATTAACCTCTCGAACCAAGTTTTGTTATTCTAAATTTCTAATTATTATTTTTCATTTAAAAGCTTATAATTTTTTATTTATTTATTAATAGGTATATTGCTTTTTTAAGTATTTATTTATTAGAATTTAAATATGTCTACAAAAAAAATTGTGGACTAAGTCATTTTTTCCACTTCAAAATAGATCCAAACAATCGGAAAGGTATAAAAATATTTTTGGTCTTCTCTTTAGTGATAAAAAAACTGAGGTCACCAAATGGTGAGAATCTAACAAACATTGCAGTTCCTTAAAACATAATAGTTATTCTGATATCGATAATTTAGACTTATTTTCTAAATTAAAAATATTAAGAAAAATAAGTTTTTTAAAAGTAAAATTGATCGTAACTAAGATCAACAATGTCTCACTAGAGATTAAATTCATTAGTTATATTATCAAGTGAAAAAATAATTACTAGAATAGATCAATTTAGAAGAATTAATAAATTTGCATCTCAAAAAGGGAAGAAAAATATGCCTGAACGCCCAAAGAAGATATAGCAAAGTAGCAATAAGAGCCGTCTGAACTTTGTCAAAAATTAATCAAACTTGAAATAATTCTGAAAATCTGAATATGTTTTAAATAGTGGTGCTCAAAGCGGCTAACTGATGTCGTTTCTGCAACTAAAGAACCCAATTACATATAGGAATATTTACACAAATAGCCGGTCAAATTTATAATTTACTTTCCTTAGCCAGTATACATAGATTATACACTTGTTATACACATATTATATATAAATTATATCTATCTATATATATCTATATCTATCTATATCTATATCTATCTATCTATATTATTATAAAAACACTAATATTTTATGTTAAATGTTGAACGACTAAAATATTTCTGAAATGTTGATCGATTTTTATGCTCTTAAATATTTGTATAATTTAAAGATGTGATTGTAAATTATCCTGGAATTCTTTTTCGATTAGGACAGAGTAATCCTATTACTCTTTGGACATCTTCTTCGACCATATGCTGACACACTTACTTTCGGATCATATGTACTCATATAAATTTGAATAACTTGATATGTTTTTCGATCCTTTTTCAATTTGAACTATATCTCCAATTTAGTTTGAGAGTTTATTGAGGAGCCAAACACTCCTATAAAGTAAACCAACACATTAGAATGAACAGTTGTAATAGGGTTTAATCGAGGAAAAATAAGAGTAGATGGTGTCTAGACCATTCTCAATTTTAATAGGAAAGCAATACGTTTTCTATATAAGTTTTGTGTTTTATATTGTTAGCCTATTGTTAGGGAGCAAACAGATCTTTGTAATGCAAATTGTAGTTAAGAATTTTAGCTAAATAATAAATATTTAGTGCATATATGAGTTTCTCTAACGGATCGTTGTTTATTGGAGGTTGAATTTTATTTTCAATTTCGATTCATTATCCTTTTCATTGCAAATCAAAATATGTTTTTCCTTTTTAACATAAAATTATCCTTGATATCCAATCATTTTGAGTTCATGTATTATGCTAATATAATGATATCAAATTTAGTATTTTTTCATATAAATAACTTACTAAATTATTATGTGTAGCACATGGACTATCTACACAAATTATGGGACGAAGCACATGCCTTCTGCTATTGATTTGAATAAGAGTAAGTTGAAGCTTATGCAGTTAAATTTTTATTTTTATTTCATAGCTTACCTAGATGTTTTGTGAATATAAATGCAGTTAATATCAATCTTGTAGTGTTGATATGAATTTATGTCCTTAAAATTCAATTTAATTACTATGAAGATTAGTATTGGTTAGTTAATTCAATTAAAGAAGAAGAGAAGATGGCAAAATTGTTACAACTCAAATTCGCATACCATAGATCACGTCGTAAGTTAGTCGATGTAAATCTAAGAAGAGATTATCTTTGAGATGATAAGAAGTTAATCCTATTGGTCTTAAACGATACAAGGGTATATAAGAGTGGTTAACAAATATTAGAAGTTAAACGAATCAAGGATGTTGTAACCCGTATTTTCGGGTAACACTACCCAAGAGGTCTTGTTTTAATGTATTTGAATCATATAATATCTGCATCATAAGTCTTGAAGTCAAGCGAGTTATGAAACAAAAGTTGATAAAAGTTGTCGCAACTTAGGTTTATAATTTTACTTAAACTTTAGGTCAAATGTTACTGTATTTTTCCCCCAATGTGCTTGGAATTATGGGGTGATCTACCTATCAAATTGAAGATCTATGAGTCTAGTTTCCAACGCATTAAACCGTTCGTTGATACGATCTCGGAATAGAGAGATATTCGCGTTTTTGCGAGAGTGCGCCAAGCTGCTCTCTATGGGGCCCACAAAGGCGGTTTAAGACATATGGACATATATAAGATACTTCAACCCCATTTTAAGTCATTATTTTTTAGTATATTCAGACCTTATAACCCTAAAAACAGTCTCTCAAGGTTCTCTCATGATCCAAGACCCAAACAAAGGGCAAACAACACAAATCAAATGTCGGGAATCCCGTTGCGCTAGTAAGTTTCTTGTTCTTCTTGTTGTTGCTGATTTTTGTGTTGTTCCAGCTCGTGTGGGAGGTTGTTTTAAGTGTTTTATGTCTTGTAAATACACCTTCAAGTTTTTAATATCAACCCTAGGTGATTTCAAGTCTTCTAAAGTAATTCTAGTGCCGAAAAACCCGAATTAATTGCTAGTTTCGCTTCCTTATTCTTGTGGCAGAATTGAAGGGATATTTCGTAGAAAATTAAGGTCAAATTGGAGTTGTTCTTTCTGTTTAAAAGTAAGGAACCTCTTACTCTATATATATTTAAGATTATCCAAGTTGCAGCTAAGTCGTTGAAGCTAGAACTTGTGAAATATATATCGAAAAGCTTGGTAGTAATGTTGTTGGTTGGTGGACTATTTTGGAGGCTCAATATGATTATTAATGATGTTGTTTGGGCTGTTTGGTGATTGTATTAACTTGTGGGAAGTCATATAAATAGGGGAGGTGCTGTCCGTTTCATCGTAAAATAGGTTGTGGTCGATACATAATAGTTACGACGCTTAAACGATAATGATAGTGTCATTTGTCTTATTGTAGACTAAGGAGTCGTGATATTTGTATAGCTTGATGTTGGGCAGTATATACAAGGTATGTGAGTCTATCCCCTTCATTCTTTTGCACGACTCCGATTGTACATAATGTAATGAACGAGCTCCCAAAGATACTCTACTCTTAGAAACTAGCAGTACTTATATTGCTGCCCTTCTTATGAAACGATTGGTATTGATGTTACTTCTCTTATTCTTATATTATCAATGTTGTTGGTAGTTCTTGATTCTTATAAGTTTCTTGATGAAGAGTTAATCCTAATAACGTGTACGAAGGATACCGACCTTACGTCACTCCGAAAGGTTCAAAATGTGATTCCAATGAGTCCAGCATGCATCATATATATGTATCTATTTTACTCTACCGAGCCGCGCTATAGTTGGCCGGGTATGGCACCTATTGTGCAACCACTGATCAGTTGGGTTTTACCGAGCTCCACGTGGCCGGGTACGATTCTACCGAGCCCTATGATGGCCGGGTACATTTTACCGAGCCTATTATGGCCGGGTACGATATGATGATGGTGATGCCCACAAAGGCATATGTTTTAAAAGTTTATGTATATATATGTATGTATCATGTATTTCATGTCAGTAGCCCTCAGAGGTACCCAGATGTCACAGGTTGTATATTCTCTATCCATGTTTACATTACTGTTCTTACTTATGCTTTCTTGCCTCACATACTCAGTACTTTATTCGTACTGACGTCCTTTTTATTTGTGGACGCTGCATGTCGTGCTGCAGGTCCTGATAGACAGGTAGACGTAGCTCCCCCACCACAGTAGGCTGTCCAGTTCAGCGGTTATTGGCGAGATCCCTTCTCCGGACTTGCCGTGGTCTTGGTATGCATTTTTGTTATAGACCTTATGGGTATGTCGGGGCCCTGTTCCGGCAATGTTGTAGCACTTATGTTCTTTTAGAGGCTCATAGACAGGTGTCGACTTATGTATGGTTTAGAATGCCTTTTCGGCTGATTTTTGTTGTATAGTCTTTCATGACATCATGATAGCTCGTACCTTATATATAGTTTCTTGACAGTCTTGTCGTCCCATGTTATGTATGTTCATGACATTATCTTTTATTGTTGGATGTTCATGATCCATGTCTACTATTTATATTGATCTTGTCGGCCCTTAAAGATAATAAGGAAGGTTAGATAAAATGTACGTTGGTGCTCGGCAAGTATGGCCCGGGTGCTAGTCATGACCCTCCAGTTGGGTCGTGACAAACTAAAACGTAAATCCAAGAAGAGATTATCTTTGAGATGATAATAAGTTAATCCTATTGGTCTTAAACGATACAAGGGTGTATAAGAGTGGTTAACAAGTATTTGAACCAACAACTCATTCAGGGCTTTAGTATTTCAATATTAAATAGTTTCAAAAAATATTAAAATAGTTTCACAATTTATTCTCCGTCCATTTATCTTTATTCTCTCTATATGACATTATCCAATATTTTGTTTAGATTTTTTTTAGGGGTTAGGCTTGGACCCCTACCATGTATATTAAAACTTACAATGACAAGAGGGGGACATGGAACCTTGCCTCCGGTCTACAAAAAATTGCCAAGCAAACAGGAAAGGCATAGCCTATACAAAAAAGCCTTTCCATCATAGTTCTAACTTAACTAACAAAAAAATTATATTTTTCATATCTCCTCCTAAAGGAAGGAAACTGCCATTTGTCAAGTTGAATCAGCCCCTTTGCCTCTCTAGGAAGATTGTCTTGAGAGTGATATAAGGTCTTGTTTCCACTTGTAGAAGCCAATTTTGCCAACAGATCCACAACTTGGTTTGCTTCTCTAAGGCAGTGAGAGATACAATTTACAGTGTTTCCAAGCAATGCAGTAGTACCATTGATAATGTGTTGCAGCTTCAAATTGTTGGTGTCTTACTTGATGAGGAATGTTAGTGACATAAGAGAATCAGTCTCCACATGAATATTAGAGTAGCCCTGTTGAGTGCACCATTCTATCCCAAATCTCACTGTTGTAGCTTCAGCTTGTGAGCTGCTATTGGCTTGGATAGGGATCGAAAATGCGAAGACGAAATCTCCACTGTTATCTCTAGCAATGCCCCCAATCCCAGCTTTCCTGCTAGTTCTGATAAAACTACCATCAGAGTTAATTTTAATCCAACCAAGAGCTGGTTTGATCCATCGAACAGGAGTACATACGACAGCAGGTTTGAGTTTCTCCATCAATGTACAAAGATTACTCCATGTACCATTGGTGTCAATCTTAGGAAAAAGCATCCTTGCAATACCAGATTGTGTACACTGTTTCTAGCATTTATGTTCCACCATTTATTAAGAAGAACTCTGATTGGTAAGTGCTGATAAGTGATTCCCAATGGGTTACCCATAACTTTCCATACATACTCGGCTGCTCTGCCGTCCACAAAGACATGTTGCAAGGTCTCCCTAGCAGGAGTTGGACAACATCTACACACTTCTGTGTCTTGAGAATCCAACCTTGTAATACTATTTCTAATAGGGATTCTGCCAAAGAAGATTCTCCAACACATGAAAGATTGTTTGAAGGGGATGGATTTGTGCCATATCTTGTTGATTGTGACATTGATTTCTCTATGCTCCCTGATCATATTCCAAGCAGAACCATTTGTAAAGTGACCATCCTCAGTAGCATTCCATATAGCATAATCATTCTTGTTATCCTGGCCCAACTCTATTGACATGATGTGTAGCGCAATTTGGCTAGGAAGAGTATTGTATAGTTTCTGTGCATCCCACCTGTTAGTAGTCATGAAATCATTTACCTTCTTTTTTACATTGCTAGTGTTCATGTAGCTTGAACAAATGTGTGCCAAAAGTCCCAATTCAGTCCGGTTGTCTCACCAAAAGCTATATTTCCCTGCATTAATCTTCCAAGTAATCTGCTTTTCACACTTATCTCTGGCCCAGAGAAGGTATTTCCACGCTTGAGAGTTGCCACTGCACCATTTCTTACCAACAGGATGAACTCTAGAACAGTATTTTGCCTTGAGGAATTCAGCCCACATAGAATTACTTACTCTAAAATGCCACCATCTTTTGATGGTAAGAGTATTAGAGATATCATTCAATCCCTGGATACCAATTCCAGCTTCATTCTTTGGACAATAGAGCTTTTCCCAAGAAGTCCAATGGTACTTGTTTTACCATTGCAAGTCCCCCAAAAGAAACTGACAATATGATTTTGAATAAGCTTCAAAGTTCCTTTGGGAGGATTAATGGCAGATAAAATATAAATAAGCAGAGAATTGATAACAGATTTAATAAAAACTTGTCTACCACCACAGGAAAGCATATTACCTTGCCACACATTCAACCTTTTAATAACCTTGGTACTCATGCTATCAAAATAAGAGATTTTTTTCCTATCAATGTAAATAGGACAACCAAGGTAGTTAAAAGGAAAGCTTTTATCCAGGAGGCCGGTTTTAGCTCTAATTCTGTTGATCCTATATGCACATGTTTTGGGATCAGTGAGAAAAAAACTCTTATCCATGTTAACTTGCCGCCCAAAAACACATTCATAGTTCCTAATTTGTTTCATAATCAATTTTATGGACTTAGTATTTTCACTACTAAAAATTACAATTTCATCAGCATAAGCCAATTGAGTAACTGAGGTCCATTTCTATGCATTGAGAAAGGAGTAAAATCACTGTTCTGATGCAAACTATTCAGGGATCTAGATAAAACCTCAGCAGTAATGATGAATAGGTATGGGGATATGGGATCCATGAGAAGAAGTAAAGAAACCATGTCTTGTGCCATTCACAATTATAGAGTACCACATATTAGAAATACTTCTCCATACCAAATTACACTAATCATTATTAAAGCCAAATCTACATAACATCTTATTAAGGAAGGGCCATGATACTCTATCATAAGCTTTGGCCATGTCAAGTTTAAGAATAACATTTCCTTCATTGTTAAGATTAGAAATCCCATGAACTATTTCCTGAGTGAGCATTACATTATCAGTGATAGATCTTCCAGAAACAAAACCACTTTGATTTTCAGAGATTAAACCTCTTAAAAGAGGATTCAATCTATTATCCAAAATCTTAAAAATGATCTTGTTAGTATAGTTACTAAGGCTAATTGGTCTTAGGTCTGCAAAGCTAGTGGGAGAATCAACTTTGGGAATTAAAGCTAGGTAAGTATGTGTGTAGAATTTGGTTGAAGATTTACTAGAGAAGAATTCTTTAACAAAATCAGTAATATCAATTTTTATAGTATTCCAGCAAGTTTGAAAGAACATACCATTGTACCTGTCAGGTCCTGGGGAGCTATCCTTGCTCATACTGAATACTACTTGTTTGATTTCTTCCTCATCAGGCATCTTGGTCAACAATGTATTGTCATGTGCAATAATGATTTGAGGTATGCACTCAAGGATATTATTGTTTCCTTCAGTGAGATTCAAGTTGAAGTGTTTCCTGTAATATTTGACAGCAGCTTTTGCCACCTTATCATCTCCTTGCACTCATCTGCCTCTATGATTTCTGATCCTTTGGATGTGAAGTCTCCTCCTTCTACTTCTCAAAACACTATGAAAATACTTAGTATTTTTGTCACCATCTTTGAGCCATTGAATCTTTATTTTCTGTTTCAGCATGGAATCCTGCATATTGAGCCATCTGGTATATTCTGCATAACCCTTGTTCAAGTCCTCTTTTCCCTGTTCAGTGTTGTTCATAATGTCCAATTCCTCTTAGATTTTAATTTTAGCTTCCCATTCCTGTACATGTTCTTGGATATCACCTATTTGCTGTTTGGACCATCTACTTAGAACCTTGCTAAGCCTTTTCATTTTTGTTTGTAGCCTCCACATAGCATTGCCCCTCACTTATTCATTCCAAGATGATTGTATGATCTCTAGAAAGTCAGGTTGATTTACCTAGAAGTTCATAAATTTGAAGTATTTGATGTGATTTTGGTCCAAGTTTTGACATTTAAGAAGAAGTGGTCTATGATCAGACTTGGACCTGGATAGATGCTTAACACAATTGCTTTGAAACTTCTGAGCCCAATCATCATTGATAAGAATTCTATTTAACCTCTTCCATATTCTCCTGCTTGGCCTCCAATAGTTGCACCAAGTATATTTAGAACCTGTAAAGCCAATATCACTTAGTCCACAAGCCTCCATACAATTGATAAACTCCATACTTTTTGACATTCTATGTGGCAATCCACTCAGCTTCTCATCCGGATCCATGATAACATTAAAGTCTCCTTTCATACACCAAGGACCCTTAATCTGATTGTGAATGTTGCCAATACTTTCCCAAAGGTCTTCTCTTTCCACTGGAGTACACTTAGCATAAACAGCCGTCACAAAGGTGTCAATCTCATTGGAGGTATCTTTCATATTTAAGGTAAGTTGTTGATCAATGTTGGCAATACAAATGGTGTGATCAAGGCCCTTCCAGAAATACCATATTTGACCATTGGAGTTAGTCATACAGTGTTGGAATCCCAGGTATCTTTTGTAACCTTCAATATTGTTCATATTCATAAATGGCTCAAATATAGCAACAAAAGTGTCACGGCCCAAATTTCCCCCCCCCCCGTATGACGTCGTGACGGCACCTAGTCTTTATGGCTAGGTAAACCTAACATTGCGGAATAATAAAATGAAAACATAAATTTAACAACTAGTTGTTCAAAAATATATAGTAATTCCAAAACCCAGAACATCATGAATCACAAACTACAGAAGGAAAGTCTAGTGTCTCTCTACATCAGAGTCTAACAAAAGAAAAATATAGAAGATAATGGACATGAGAAAGAGTAAAAGGGGACTCCGAGGTCTGCAGACGCGGCAGATATACCTTGAAGTCTCCAATGCTGTCCCAACTCACTGATAGAGCGACTGATAAGGAGAACCTGGATATGCACACGAAAAACATGTGCAGAGAGTAGCATGAGTACACCACAATCGGTACCCAGTAAGTACCAAAACTAACCTCGGTCGGGTAGTGACGAGGTCAGGCCAAGGCCCTACTGGTGTGTATATATAATAAAACGAGGTAGAATGAAATACCGCAGTAAAATAAAGACTGAAATTTAACAGGAATGAAATCATAGAAGACAATAGCTCAGTACACAGAGATAACAACAGGGGATATCCCAAGATACCGTCTCGTAGTCCCAAATGTAAATATGCATAGGGATCTCCCGGAATACCGTTCCGTAGTCCCAAAGTAAATATGCAGTACAGGGGGATCTCCCGGAATACCGTTCTGTAGTCCCAAAGTAAATATGCAGTACATGGGGATCTCCCGGAATACCGTTCCGTAGTCCCAAAGTAAATATGCAGTATAGGGGGATCTCCCGGAATACCGTTACGTAGTCCCAAATTAAATATGCAGCTAAATAATAGAATTCAATAGTTACGGCACGAAATTCTACAGTTCAACCTAAGTACCAGTTAAGAAAAGACAAGTAAATTCACTAAACATGTTGCACGTAGTTCAAGTAAACAGTTAGGGCAAGTAGGCATGATATTCTAATCTAGCAGGATACTACACATGCTAATGAAACTCAAATAAGAAAGAAATATGGTTATTACTTAGTAGAAAAATCGGGTTTTTACACAATCAGCTCGTGTACGTACTCGTCACCTCACGTATACGGCGCTCATATATCAAAAACAGTACAAATCCTAAGAGGATTCCCCCCACACAAGGTTAGGCAAGACAACTTACCTTGAACCAAGCTCAATCAATCGGTAACAATGCCTTTTCCATGAATATCCGACTCCGAATGGCCCAAATCTAGCCAAAAATAATTACATATCATAAATACAACTATAATAGATTAATCTAATTAATGAAATCAAGATTTTAATAAGAATTTCGAAATCCGTCCTAAAAAGTCAACCCGGGCCTACGTCTCGGAATCGAGTAAAAGTGAGAGAATACGAACACCCATTCACTCACGAGTTCATTCGTACCAAAATTATCCAACTCCGATGTCTAAATCCCAATCAAAACTCAGAAATTCAGTTAGGGAACTCTTCCCCCGTTTTCCCAACTTTTCAATACAAATCTAAAATTAAATGGAGGAAACAACTATAGATTAATGAAATACAACCAAAAACGAGTAAGGAATCGTTACCCCAAAGCTCTCTCTACCAATCCTTAGAAAAATCGCCAATTCCCGAGCTCCCAAGTCCAAAAATGAAGAAATGAATCAAACCCTCGATTTTTCCTCTTTTCTGCCCAGAAATCTCGCTTCTGCGAGCCTTCAACCGCACTTGCAGAAATTCCATCGCAGGTGCGAAATCACTTAAGGGGGACTGAGTCCGCATCTGCGAATAAGGGCCGCTTCTGCGAGCCCGCATCTGCGAACAAGGGCCGTTTCTGCGGATCTATGGCCGCACCTGCGGTTCCAGCTGGACAGGGTAAAAACCGCTTCTGCGGCTCCATGGCCGCTTCTACGGCGCCGCACCTGCGGCCCAAAGTGCGCAGGTGCGATTACACCAGGTGCAGCAACTCCAACAATTGCATAAGTCCCAAACTCAATCCGTTAAGCACCTGAAACTCACCCGAGGCCCCCGGGACCTCGACCAAACATACCAACCAATCCTAAAATACTATACGAACTTAGTTGGGCCCTCAAACCATATCAAACGACGCTAAAATCACAAATCATCCTCCAATTTAAACTTAAAGAACTTGAAACTTCCAAATTCGACAACCGATGCCGAAACCAACAAACCACGTCTGATTGACCCCAAATTTTGCACACAAGTCATATTCAACATTACATACCTACTCCAACTTCCGGAATCAGAATCCGACCCCGGTATCAAAGAGTCCACTACCGGTCAAAATCTCCAAAAATTCGACTTTCGCCATTTCAAGCCTAAATGAGCTACAGACCTCCAAAACACAATCCGGACACGCTCCTAAGTCCAAAATCACCCAACGGAGCTAACAAAACTGACGAAACTCCATTCCGGAGTCGTCTTCACACAGTTCCGACTACGGTCAAATTGCTAAGACTTAAGTTCCCATTTTAGGGACTAAGTGTCCCAAAATACTCTAAAACCCAAAAACAAAACCTCCCGGCAAGTCACATAAGCAGAAAAAGGTACGAGAAAAATAGTAAATAGGGGATCGGGGTAAATACACTCAAAACGACAGACCAGATCATTACAAAAAGCCATTTTATTAATGTTGACAAGGTTTTTGAGTCTAGAGTATAATTTCTGAGCTCTTATACCCCTAATATTCCAAAAGATTGCACTGATCATGGAATAGATGGGGGTGGAGCACTATGTCTATGTCCCTTTCCATTTATTTTAGATCTGGATATGGACTTAGGTCTGCTACGTTTCCTTTTTTTCTTGATTCTGCTTCTTCCTCTAGATGAAACTTCATCCAGACTTCCTTGAGTTTATATGTAGTCAGGGTCTTTGTAGATTACCTAATCCAAATACTTTTACGATTGTGCTATGATCTATTTATCTATTATTCTTGTTCACTGTAAAATGAAATTCAATTAAAATTGAAGGTTGTTATAGTTAATTGTTTATTTGGTCATAGCATCTAGTTTGGGTTATAAAGGATTTATAGAGGAAGTGGCATATCTGAAGCTTCTGGAGAGCGTGGACGAGGAGGCGAAGAGGACGAATAAGGAGCGGTATAGGATGGCTTTAAGTGAAGTTAGCAGTTACTGCGGCCAAGACCGCTGCATTTGAACGCTTGTATGAAGAACTCGGAGGCAGAGGAGGGGATAAGAAGTTGTACAGGTTAGCCAAGGTGCGAGAAAGGAATGCCCGTGACCTGGACCAAGTGAAGTGCATCAAGGACGAGGATGACAGAGTTTTGTTGGATGAGACACTGATTTGCCATAGATGGCAGGCTTACTTCCATAAACTCTTGAACTAAGAGGGGGATAGGAAAATTGAGCTAGGCAACTTAGAACACTCTGAGTGTCGTCGGGACTTTGGGTATTGTAGGAGTATAAGCGCTGAGGAGGTTGAGAGGGCTATGTGTAAGATGAGCAGGGGGAGAGCGACGGCCCTGACGAGATCCCGTGGAATTTTGGAAGAGCGTGGGTAGGGCGGGTTTGGAGTGGCTCACTGGGTTATTTAATGTCATTTTTAGGACAACAAAGATGCCCGAAAAAAGGGGCAACATCCTATTCTTCAACAAGATCTCCAAACTCTTGAAGTGTCATCATGTTCGAGTTATTATATTGGTGGTCATCTTCTTCTTCATCGGAGGCTTCATCAATTAGGGTTCTACTTGAACTTGTAGATACTCTTTCTTTGCTCCTTAAAGTACTTCCCCTAAAACCATAAACATTCTCCTCAACTCCACTTGCCATAGCAACATGACCAAAAGTAAGGCCTTCTCCTTCATATACTTCTTCATCTTCATGATTTTGGGGGGGCTCCGGTTAACCATTCATTTGCTTCATCAATGTTATCCAATAAAATTGGATCAATGATATTGCGAGCTTTGTAACGACAAGCCAATGTTCTATTATATTTAACGAACACGAGATCATTGAGTTTCTTTAGCTCAAGCCTATTCCTCTTCTTAGTATGAATCTGCATATAGGTTGTAGAAAGTAATTAAGAGGAGTACTTAGGACAATTGAGATATACTTTGATTTAGTAATAATGTAATATAGCTTCTCACATGTTCATAAACACTCCAATTTCTCTCGCATCCGGATGAGCTACAAGTTAAGCTTTGAACTCTAATAGCAAATTGTTGCAAGTTTGGAACTTCATAACCAAATTGCATCCACCATTCAACTGTAAATATATTATTTTAGAAGTTAATAACTTAAAAGTTAAAGCTCTAAAGAGTAAAAACAATTGAAACAACTTGCTCACCTGGTGCCAATTTGGTTCTGGCTCTAATGGCCGAAGCTAATCCAAGTATTCCATCGGCTTGCATATACACACCCAAGTTCTTCCCCTATTTTGTCTTGCATCGCTTCATCTGGCACCAACCTCGCAACATGCATGATGCCCCTTCCACACTGCTTTATCTAAAGTCTTGTTCTTGTTATTTGTATAAAAGAATCCGAGGTTCAAAATATGCCCCGCTGCATGTAAAGGTTGATGAAGCTGAACCGTCCACCTTTCATCAATGATTTCAAAAACTTTCCCATATTTCCTCTTATCATGAACAAATGCCTTCTCAATAACTTATTTAGCCATATCCATGGCTTCATAAATGTATCCCATTGGTGGTTTTCTCTCCCCATCCACCAAACGAAGTACAATAACCAAAGGATTACCAACTTTAAGTGCTTGAACAGTGTCATTCCAAAAATATGGACCAACAATATGTCTCGCAACTTCTTTCCCAAGAGCTTCCTTTGCATAGATACCCTCACTCCATTCAATTGACATGAACAAGGTTCGCAAATTTTTCTTTTGCAAGTAAAAACTATGCAAAGTCATGATAGCTGTTGCGAATCTTGTCTTAGCCGATTTTACCAAATTTCTTTGGTTTGTGTATCTCCTCATCATGTTCAACAACAACGGCCTCTGACTAATGTAAGAATGTATCTTGACCGCCTTAGCAAAAACTGTAGGAAATCAAATTTCATAGTGAATAAGTATAAACAATTAACATGAAGGTTAAAATAGAAAATTAGAACCACTTGTTCACCTGTAGAATATGGGGCTAACTTGAAAATGTCGCCAAACATCAATTTGATACAATGTGCAGCACAAGGAGTCCAAAAAATATTCGGGAAAACTCCTTTCAAAATGTCACCCGCTTTTTTATTCTCACTTGCGTTATCGGTAACAACTTGAACAACATTTTCCTTTCCAACTTTCAATATTGTCTTCTCAAACAAGTTGTACATTTTATTGGAATCGGTTGAAGAGTCACTAGCATCATAAGATTCAAGAAACAATCTTCCTCTCGGAGAAATCACCAAAACATTAATGACCATTTTTTCATTTTTTGCTGTCCATTTATCCATCATAATGGAACAACCATAAGTTTTCCATTGCACCTTATGCTCCTCAACAATCTTGTTTGTCTTCTCCACCTCCTTTTTTAAACAAGGAACTCTTACTTCGTGATAGGTAGGGGGCTTCATTTCTGGGTCATATTGGCCTACAGCCTTAATGAATTCACCAAACTATCGGTGTAATTTACACAATTAAAAGGGAGCCCCGCATCATACATCCACCTAGCAAAAGTATCTACAGCGCGCTCCCTTAAACTCTTCCTACAAGAATTTAAGTCAACATCTTCACCTTTTCTCTTTTCATTTGGTTTTTGCGAGAAATAAAGATTAAGAGGACCTTTCACATTGCTACCGGTGGATGATCCACTTCCACTTGTTGAATTCTTTCTTTGAGATTTTGAGGGAGGTGGCCTCATTGATATATCATTGACTTCAAGGTCATCCTCATCCATTTGACTATCTTCGTCAAAAAGATTAATCATAGATGCTCCATGGCTCATTGGATTTTTTATCTCATTTTTTTCCGCAACATACTCTCTAATTTCATCCTTAACAGAATCCGGAACCTGTGAACATTCTTTGACATCTCTAAAACCACTAATTAGATGTCTCTTGTGACGATGTATTCCACCGTTATATATATTTTGACAAAAGATACATTGCCCTTTTGTGCTACTGCCAATTGCAACTCCATACGCCTAAGCTGGATTTTTTTTTTAGCTTGATGCCATTGAATAATAAGATTGAATTTACTACAATCAACAAAAAAAAATGCAGAACTGTTAAAAAATGACATAACAGTGAACAGAGAAAACAGAGCACATAGTGAACAGCAGAAAATGGAAAAATAGGAGAAGAGAAAACACAAAACAGGGCAGAACAAGAACAAAGAAATAAGAACTGAAAAAGAAGAGAAAATCAGAAGAGCACATGTTTGAGAACAACCAAAAAAAATGCAGAATAGTGAACAGAGCACATACGAACAACAGAAAATGGAAAAAAGGAGAAGAAAAAATAGGGCAGAACAGGAACAGAGAAATAAGAACTGAAAAAATAGAAAAGAAGAAGAAAAAGAGAAGAAGAGAAAATCAGAAGAGCAGAAGTAGAAGGCAAAAGTCGTCGCAGAAGAAGAGAAGAGAAGAGAAGAAAGAACTGATGGAGAAGAAGAGAACTAGAGAAGAAGAGAAACTTACCTGAAGAGCAAAAGTCGAAGGCAGTCGTCACTTGCAGTAGAGAAGCAGATGTTTGGAAGAAGTGTGCGTAACAACTGATGTTTGGAAGAAGCAATTTTTTTAAAAAAAAACCCTAGTCAGCCGATGGAATCGCTTAAGCGTGCTTTTGTCGCTTGTTTTCATCGCCTCGCTTTTCGCTTTTTAAGGTGAAGCGTGCACTTATTTAACAGCTTCGCGCTTTAGGGCAGAAAAGCATAGCCCCCTCGCCTCGCTTCTGCGCTTTAAGCGAGAAGTGTGCGCTTTTAATAACACTGGGGCGGTGGAGCTGAGGTTGGGGAGGATTGTGGATATCTCTGAGAACCAATTTGGATTTATGCCAAGTCGTTCGACTACAGAAGCTATTTATCTTTCTAGGAGGTTGATGGAACAATATAGGGAGAGGAAGAGGGATTTACATGTTCATCGACTTAAAGAAGGCTTACGATAAAGTGCTAAGGGAGGTTCTGTGGAGATGTTTGGAGGCTAGAGGTGTTCCTGTTGCTTACATTAGGGTTATTAAGGACATGTATGGTGGAGCTAAGACTCGAGTGAGGACCGTAGGAGGGGACTCGGAACACTTCCCAGTTATGATGGGGTTGCATCAGGGGTCAGTCCTCAGCCCATTTCTATTTGTCTTGGCGATCGACGCGCTGACGCGCCATATTCAGGGAGGTGTCGTGGTGCATATTATTTGCAGATGACATTGTTTTGATTGACGAGACGCGAGATGGTATTAATGGGTGGTTAGAGATCTGGAGGCAGACCCTGAAGTCTAAAGGTTTCAAGTTGAGCAGGACCAAGACATAGTACTTGGAGTGCAAGTTCAGTGGGACGACTCAGGGTGTTGACGGAGAAGTAAGGCTTGACTCTCAAGTCATCCCTAGGAGAAAGAGTTTTAAATATCTTGGGTCAGTTATACAAGGGAATTGAGTGATCGACGAGGATGTTACTTATCGTATTGGGGCGAGATGGATGAAATGGAGGCTCGCTTCAGGTGTTTTGTGTGATAAGAATGTACCACCTAAACTTAAAGGTAAGTTTTATAGAGCGGTGGTCAAACCGACTATGTTATATGGGGCTGAGTGTTGGTCAGTCAAGAATTCCCATGTCCAAAAGATGAAGGTGACTGAAATGAGGATGTTGAGATGAATGTGCGGGCATACTAGGCTGGATAGAATTAGAAATGAAGTTATTCGGGATAAGATGGGCGTGGCCTCTGTGGAGGATAAGATGCGGGAGGCGAGACTTAGATGGTTCGGACATGTGAATAGGAGAGACGCAGATGCATCTGTGAGGAGGTGTGAGAGGTTGGTCCTGGAGGGCCTAAGGAGAGGTAGAGGTAGGCCGACGAGTATTGAGAAGAGGTGATTAGGCAAGATATGACGTTGCTCCAGCTCACTGAGGACATGACCGGGGATAGGAAGGTGTGGAGGTTGAGAATAAAGATAACGGGTTAGAATAGGTCGCATAGCGTTGTCCTTGTCTATAACAGTAGCTTTAGTACATGAGTTAGCGTTAGTTATATATTTTCGTATTTCTTGATTTATGTGATTACTTGTCGTTGCTTTCGTTTCGGCCTTATGATTACAATACTTAGGTTTAGTTTTGTATCTTTGTATTTTTTTCTTCAGTTTTAGAATTGGTGTGATTGCTGCTGCCCTTCCTTTTATCTTTCCTAAGTTGAGGGTCTTTCAGAAACAACCTCTCTGCCTTTTTGAAGGTAGGGGTAAGGTCTGCGTACATACTACCCTCTCCATACCCCACTTGTGGAATTACACTGGGTTGTTGTAAGCAAAAAAAAAGCTATATTAAAAAAAAGATATTTTTTGTAATATATAGGCTAGTGAATTGATCTTACAATATGTCAAGAACAGAAAACAAATAATTAGTAAAAAAAATACAACAACAACAACCTAGTATTATCCCATTAGTGGGGTCTGGGCAGGGTAGTGTGTACGCAAACCTTACCTGTCACGGCCCGAAATTCTCACCTTCGGGACCGTGATGGCACCTAATATTTCACTTGCTAGGCAAGCCAACGTTAGAATATAATTAGCCATTTTAACAAAATTGATTGTTAATCATGCTGTGAGTGTTGCAGTTTTCCTCCACAAGTTCTTCAGTAGAATTCTGAATGTCATTCTCAGTAGTATCCATGTTCCTTGTGCTCTTGTTCTGAGAGTCACCATTTTCAGTAGTGTTTTTCCAATGTTCACCACTTGCCTCCGGATTGGCATTACCTGTCTGTTTTGAATTATTGTCACCCATCAGTTCCACAAATATTTCTATTCCTTCTTGGTTCTTGATATGTGAAGGTAGACTAGGAGAACTATCCATTCCAGCAGCCATATAAATCCCCTCCTTGCTGATGTCGTTTTTTGTTGGTATCCTCAGAATGTATATCATTCTCTCTCTGCAATTCCACTGTGTTACTGACATGAGTTTCTTCTGTTGACACACCATTTTCTTGTCTCTTGTTCACTGCCTCTATTTCTTCTCTGTGGTCATCCTTATTTGTGGCTGAAACTTGGGCACTATGTCCATCTATTTTAATCTCCTCAGTGTCATTGCCATTGTTAATTCCTTCCTGCTTTTGTTTCTCTTTGTACTTTCTGGAGATAGCCTTAAACACTACCTTATTTTTCTTTTTGGGCATATTTTTTAATTTCTTTTTTTCACTCTTTTTTCCTTATTCTTTTGCTGTATCTGATGCTGATTTTGTGATTCATGAAGTTTTTCTGCCTCTTTGAGAGTTGTTGTATTGTTATTCTCTTCCCTAACTTGAGTCTTTCCATTTTTTTCACTATTTTCAATGTCTTGTCCTTTACTCATCGTTTGAGATTGGCTTGTAGGAGCATCTTCATTCTCCTTTTCCGACCTTTCCAGTTCATCATTTGTATCATTCAGCAAGACACTTTAGTTTTGAGTGATCTCTTTAGTAGGCTTTTGTTTTTCTTCATTGGAGGCAACATTTTTCTTCTCTAATACTCTGCAATTAATCATGTTGTGCCCCAATTTTCTGCAGTGTTTGCAGTATTTACGAACCCCCTCGTATTCCAGTTTTTGAGTGAAGCCTTTTAGAGGAGATTCATCATCTTCTTGCCCAACAAAAATAGAATCATGTAGTGGCTTTAGCAGATTGACCTCTACTCTCATTTTTGCCATGCTCGGCCTAGTTCTCCCAAACGTAGATGCATCTAAGGCCAAAGGTGTACCAACAGAACTCAAGAGTTATTTGATGTAATGCCAATCATGCATGTGAAAAGGAAGACCCGGTATCAAGACCCATGCAGGAGCAATAGGGAGGTCCTCTTCAGGTTTGAAGTCTAGTGACCATTTTTGAAGCCACATTTGCATACCCTCTATTTCAATAACCCTCTTAAACCACACAGATTTGAAGACACTCTTCATTGAAGAGATCAATAAAGACATTGTATCGTAGACACCTATTTTAGCAACACCTTTCAAGGTAATCAATTCTTTGAATCTAGACCTAAGTCTATCAATTTGAGGACGGGGTTTAAGAAATCTGCCCACAATTGTG
The DNA here is from genome assembly GCF_000715075.1 of Nicotiana tabacum. Classification (NCBI taxonomy): domain Eukaryota; kingdom Viridiplantae; phylum Streptophyta; class Magnoliopsida; order Solanales; family Solanaceae; genus Nicotiana; species Nicotiana tabacum. The sequence goes on along the minus strand of NC_134093.1, from coordinate 92,922,568 downwards.
TACTTACAGGACTCTGCCATGATGCCATAGTAATCTTTGGCCTTGAATATCACAGTCGGTATCCCGTTGTGTGTCGTTTGTCGAGCAATGACTTTTTCTTTGTCCGGTCGGTTAGGATTCAGAGTTGAAGATGATGGAGCACTGATCGATGTAGCATAAGACTATTGTTTTGGAATTTCTTCATTGTTAGGCTTCGTGATTGCTGGAGGGATATTTTTCCCATGTTTACTCACCGGAAGAGAGCCTTCCGGCGGCTCCATCAGGTGGAGCGTGAGAAAGACGCACTTATTTGGAAAGAGCCGTTAAGAGCCGTTGGAGAGAGAGTTTTAGAGAGAGAATTTATTTTACAGATCAATATAATTCTAAAGCTCTAACTTACATCTCTGTAATATATCAGACACAAGTAAGCTTCTCAAATGTGACCCAATATTTTGTTTAGATGCATAGAAGTGATTCAACATAGGAACGTTCTTTTTTGTTTTACATTTTTATTGGTAGACGATATTTAAGTTTTATTTTTGCAAAATCTTGTTGTGCTGGATATAGTATGAGAAGAAAAACTACTTGAATAAATGAAATAAAAATAATATAGGTCGAACTTGGATATATTCTTATATTTCGAGAGAAAAGTGGCTATGGTGATTCATGTGGTTACTGTGGTCCATATTTTTCCTTTAATCTTTTTGTGTTAGCGAATATGCACAAAACAAATGCCTTTTATTTTGCAATATTTCGAGCCAACATGCACATGGAGGATAATAGCAGAAACGGACAGAAAAAAATTCATACACAAGGTGATATACGAAAATCGTACCAATAATGATGATATATTACATGTTGGGTCAACTTCATTGCTTATGATTCGAGGACTTCTATAAATTATATACTTTAATTCTGACACAACTATAACTATACTTTTTCTAATATTTAGGGAAAAAAGGAATAGAATAGGCGGATTATTGCCGTAAATCTACGTTTTCAATTTTCTGTTCTACTAAAAGTATTTAATTTTGTTTGAACCAAATTCACTTAGCTTGAATATTCACTTTAATTATACTATTCATTTACCTAATTGACGTTGAATATATATATATATATATATATATATATATATATTTATATATATATATATATATATATATATATATATATATATATATATATAAATATATATATATATATATATCTTAAAAATAAATTTCACAATAAAATTATAATTTAAGTTACTTTTCTAATATTTAGGATTTCAAAATCAATTAAAAGTTTACCTTATATAAATCAAAAAATTCATTTATAACATATTTGCTAATTGTATGTAGGCATACAAATTAGGCACACACATATATTTGATAAAGCAATTCAAAGTTCCATTCAATATACAAGTTTCTTCCAAATTAAATATTTCAACTATTGTATGTATGCGAATTTATATAATTATTTTCTTAAAAAAATTACTTCTATCATTAAAGTGTGGTCCATGTTTTAACTATCTATAACTTTAATTGATTTTGACCATCTAAAAATTATGCATAGTATGAAAATTTTAAAGGCCAAAATTTACAATAATGCGGGAGAAAAATGTATTACAAATCAGTTGCCATTAATTATTTTTTTTCTTTTTGTAAATATTCCAGCAAATAACAGCTCCCTATATTTTTTATACATTAAGTTATTTGTTATTAAATATTAACGCAATATCAATCATTTTTAGAGTTTATATTGTCACTTATTAAATTTATTTTAGGAGCTATAGGCCGACCTAATCATTCTTCTATCTATAACAGACCAAAAGATTTAGTTTTCAATTTGTATAATAGACAAATCATCATGATAAAAGTATATTTTGGAATTATTTATTTTTGATTATTTTCACAAGGTATTCCTATAAAACTCTGGGACTTTCATGTGGCAGAATTTTATTCTTTATAGAGCTAGTTAAATAGTGTCTATTAACATACATTTAAAAAGTTATACTTTTTATTTTGATTTTATAATTCAAACACATCGTTTAATACTACTTGTGTAATTTTTAAAAAATTATTTACTTATTGACATAGGTAAGACTAGTATATTATAATTTGCCAGCCTTTTTAGTTTAATCAGTTGGAAAAGCGGCTACTTAGGTAATTATTCTTACATATATTCGAATGAGATCTTTACAAAAATAGCTCGATTGAATTTACTGTTTACTATTTTTAGTCAGTATATATAAATTATGTGCTGATTATACATAATTACACATATTATATACGAATTATACATATATTATACATCTGTAAGCTATTTTTAATTTAGAAGAATTAACCTAAATAATCATTCACCCAACTGCTTAAACTAAAAATAGCTGGTGAATATATAATATAAGTATAATTCATGTATAATATATGTATAATTGTGTATAATCAGTGCATAGTATATGTATGCCGGCTAAAAAAAGTAAATAATAAATATGTACGGCTATTTGTGTAAAGATCCCTTTAATTTAGGTTAATGAGGAATTTTCAGAAATCACTATTGTTCAGTGGCTATTAACTTTGTAAGACCCGACTTGTCGTTTTAAGAATTAACGCCATGTTCAGTGACTTAAGGTCTCGAGCAGCTTCGTAATGTGTATTATGTCCCGCAGGTGTGGTCGAGTTTGATTTTCGTAAGATTTAGAATTTAATTAAAAGAACAATTCTCATTTTTGAAGCTTAAATGAAAAGAGTTGACCGGAGATTTGACTTATGTATAAACGACCTCAGATTCGAATTCTGATGATTCCAATAGCTCCGTATGGTGATTTTGGACTTAGGAGCGTGTCCGGAAAATTATTTAGAAGTCCGTAGTGGAATTTGGTTTGAAATGGCGAAAAATAAATTTTTGAAAAGTTTGACCGGGGAGTTGACTTTTTGATATCGGGGTCGGAATCCAATTCTGAAATTTTTTATAGCTCCTTTATATCATTTATGATTTGTGTGCAAAATTTGAAGTCATTCCGGATTGATTTGATGTGTTTTGGCACAAGATATAGAATTTGAAAGTTCAAAGTTCATAGATTTTGATTTGAGGTGCGATTCATCGTTTTGATGTTGTTTGATGTGATTTGAGGCCTCGAGTAGATTTGTATTATGTTATGGAACTGGTTGGTATATTTGAACGGGATCCCGAGTGGCTCGGGTGAGTTTCGGGGTGAGTTTTGAGCGAGTCCGGGCATTTTGGCACTCTGATGTTGTTCTGGAATGTTGGAAGTGCGGACCACACAATTTCATGTGCCGAGGCACATTTTTGAGTGTTGTAGCAGATGAAAAATTGCTGCAGCAGATGAAAATGTACGGACCGCAGAGGAAATATGCGGACCGCACAATTTTGTCTGCGGCCGCACATCAGGGGTTCTGTAGGTATGATGGTCCGACTTCGGAGTCGTATATCCTTTCATCTACAACGAAGTTGGAAATGATTCAAAAACAAAAGTTGTAGCCCTTTGAATCTAATTTCTAGAAAGGTGTAGCAATAATTATTTGAAAATTGTTACAGAAAGTTATGGGTATTCTACTGAAGCCTGGTAAGCTGTCACAGTGAAGTACGACCGCACTCAAAATTGTGTGGCCGCAGAACTTAGAAATGTGTGGCAGCACTTGAAAAAGTGCGGACCAAACATTGGGAAAGCAGACTTGGTACTATATAGCCGAGGGTTAGGTTATTATTTCATATTTGGACTCTGGGAGCTCGGATTGTGACGATATTTCGTGGGAGTTTCATAAAATTCATCGGGGTAAGTGATTCTAACTGAGATTTGGTTAACATACATGAATATATCATTGTTTTCATCATGTAATCAGTATTTTGAAATGAAATTTGGAAAAAATTATAGGAATTTTATAAAATAAATTTTTGGAATTTGAATACCGATTCGGAGTCGGATTTGAGTGAAATTTGTATGGTTGAACTCGTAATTGAATGGGTTGTCGGATTTTGCGAGTTTCGTCATATTCAGAGACGTGGGCTCCACATGTGATTTTTGGAGTGTAATTTTGGATTTTATGAGAAAATATTAGTATTTTGATATGGAATTAATTTCTATAATTGTGTGGACTGAATCAAATTAATTGTGACTAGATATGAGGTTTTTGGGGGCTAATTCGCGTTGCAAAGGCACAACGGAGTAAATAATTTCACGATTCGAGGTAAGTATTTTGCCTAACTTTGAGTGTGAAAAATACCACTTAGGTATTGAGTCTTATGTGCAAATTGTGTAATTGAAAACCATGTACGCGAGATAACGAGTACGTACTTGGTTTATACGTACAAATTACATTGGTTAAAATCCTTAAACGCCCTTATGTATTAAATTAAAAATTATTGGCACTTATTAAATCCTCTATTTATCATTCCTAAATCCTTATTTGTTGGATTTGTTTTTATATGATGATTTGGTGTAATTGCCACCTTGATTTAACGTGAAATATTATTTTGTTGAGTTGTTCACTACTGGATATTTTGTTCAGATTTTTGTGCACATTATGGTCAAGTCATGGGCTCCTTATTATGAAAAATAATGTATTGTTGATTTCTGTGGCAAGTTGTAATATTGAGCACTTGATGTGCAATCTGTGATATGTTGTGATATTTGAGCACTTGAGGTACAATTTATGAGATGTTGTGATATTGGCACGTGATATTGTTGGGAGGTTTGTTCGGGTGTTTGCACGAGGTTTCTGCCGTGCTATTGTTACTATTGATTTATGTACATGCGGCGTGACAAGGTGGGCTATACATATATATATGTGGGTTTGCGCATGTGGCGAGACAAGGTGAGAATACTATTATGCGCGTGCGGCGAGACAAGGCGGGCATTTACTTTATTATTGTGCACGTGGTGAGACAAGGTGAGCTATATCGAGAATTGAATTGTGATGACTTGTGATGGCTTGGGGGCATTGTTGTTCTTGCACATTTACTTTTGAGACTACTAAACAGTATCTCGGGAGTGCCCTTTTGTTGACATTTCTCTATGGTTGCACTTATCTTTGGTTATTTTGTATTTCCGTGATAGGTAAATCCTTGTGATCTTCCGTGATGTATTATTTGATTTTAATATGTGTTTGTATTCCTTGATGTATTGTGTTGGCTCGGGTTTTATATTATGAGACTCTGAAGATTTATATTCCTGGGTTTTTACCGATTTTTTATGACTGAGTTGTTTTAAATGAAAGAAGTTACTATTATGTTTTAAATTAATAAGTTTTTCATCCAAATCAGTAGATTATTTGATGTTTTATTTAAATTGGAAATGTCATTTTTCTTCACTCAAACTATTTCTAAACTAAACTCATTTCTTTGTTGAATTCTTACTTGGTTTAAAAACTATAACCTTACTTTATTGAAAATGAACTAAATCGTGCGGATTTTATGTGTTGACATATTTGGCATGAGAGTCGTCCGTGCGGTTGCGTTAGAGATATGGGCACGAGGTGCCGCGAGAATATGAAAAGGGGTTGAGAAATGTTTTTTATGATTATGACATGAGATATTGATTTGAAAGAGTTTTATATTCGAAGGATACTTATTTGAAGAAATACATTTAGAGGGTATTTATTCGAAAGAATTATATGTGAAAGATTTATATTTGAAAGACTTATTTAATTGGTTGTACTTGTATTTTTTTCTTATTCGTCTGAGTAATAAATATGGTGTTCTTGCTGCCTTACTGTTTATATAACTAGTTGATTATTGTTGCTATCACTACTATTTGTTTTCGATTATTTTTGTATGGCACAAGTTATTTGACTAGTGAATGTCTTGACTGTACCTCGTCACTACTCCACTGAGGTTAGTCTTGATACTTACTGGGTACCGACTGTGATGTACTCATACTACACTTCTGCGCATTGTTTTGTGCAGAGCCAGGTAATGTGGAGTCAGTTGACCACTCGCTAGCAGTACGGATCTTGCTGTGGAGACTCAAGGTAAATCTGTTGCTGCGTTCGCAAGCTTCGGAGTCACCTTCTGATATTGTACTTGCACTATTTTATCTCTACTTCAAAACAGTTGTTATTATAGGCTTTCTAGTAACTCAGTAGAGCTTATGACTTGTACTACCAGTTTTGGGATTGTAAGTATTGTATAGAGATTCCTATTTCGTATTTGTCAGTTGTTAATTAATATTGTTATTATTTCAGTAAATGTTAGGCTTACCTAGTCCCTAAGACTAGGTGCCATCACGACATCCTACAGAGGGAGATTTGGGTCGTGACAAGTTAGTATCATATCTCTAGGTTCATAGGTGCTACGAGTCATAAACAAGTTTAGTAGAGCCTTAAGGATCGGTACAGAGACGTCTGTACTTATCTTCGAGAGGCTACGGGACTATTAGGACAGTTTCACTTCCTTCATTCATATCGTGCGAGTTTATTGATCTCGGAGTTTGAGTTTTACCATTCTATTCTCTCACATATGATGAGGACACGAGCTGCAGTTATCGATGACGCTGCTCCCGGAGCAGGTAACGCCAGAGGCAGAGACAGAGGCCAAAGTAGAGCACGTGCCGCAGCTAGGGCACCTACTAGAGCAGCAGTTGATGAGATAGTAGTAGCTCCGGCTAGGGGACAGGTACCGGAGGCACCTGCTGTTACCCCTGGACTTCAGGATACCTTAGCACAATTCATGAGCATGTTTGGTACATTGGCTCAGGCGAGGTTGATTCCGATTGTACAAGCTACTTCACAGATCGGGGGAGGGACTCAGACTCCCGCCGCCCATACTCCAGAGCAGCAAGTCCACATTGGTCAGGTTCTAGGAGTCATGGCGACTCAGCCTGTGGTCCCAGTTCAGCCCATGGTTAGGGCCGCAACATCTGAGGAAGAACAACTTAGACTTGCAAGGTTCAAGAAGTATGACCCTCCTACCTTTAGTGGTTTGGCTTCAGAGGGTGCGCAGGGCTTTCTAGAGGAGTGCCATCGCATTCTCCGTACTATGGGTATTGTGGAGACGAATGGAGTTGCTTTTACTACATTCCAGCTTAAGGGAGCGGCATACCAGTGGTGGCGGGCGTATGAGTTAGGTAGCCCGGCCGATGCAGCTTCACTTTCATGGGATCAATTTTCGGAGATGTTCCTGAGAGAGTTTATTCATCAGTCCCTTTGGGACGCATGGCGCGCTGAGTTTGAGCAGTTGCGCCAGGGAACTATGTCAGTGTCAGAGTATGCTGTTAGATTCTGTGATTTGGCTAGACTTGCACCTGCTTTGGTTGCTACAGTTAGAGAGCGAGTCTATAGATTCATTGAGGGTCTAAGATGTGATATCCGGTTCAGCATGGCTCGTGAGTTGGAGTCAGATTTTCACGATCCAAAATCTCACCACAGGCGTCGTGATGGCACTTAGTCTCTAAGACTAGGTAAGCCGATTTTAATAACAATTCAAGCCATTATTTTTAAGCATATAATTTAATACAACCTCCCAAGACTAGTAATACTGAGCCACGAACTCTAACTGAATACATGGAATGATCTCGAGGATCGAATATACAATACTGTTCGAATAAGAAATTAATAGTACAATAAAAATAGAAAGACTCCAAGGGACTGCGATGATCAAGCAACTCAACTTTAAGTCCTTGCGATCACACTCTAACTTTGTCCGATTCCGATATCTCCAATACCTGGCTCTGCACAAAAATGTGCAGAAGTGTAGTAAGAGTACACCACAATTGGTACCCAGTAAGTATCAAGACTAACCTTAGTGGAGTAGTGACGAGGTATAGTCAAGACACTCACTAGTCTAATAACCTGTGCAATATAGTATACAAAAATAATAGGAAACAAATAACAATGATGGCAACATTAATTAACCAGTAATATACACAGCAAGACAACAAGAACACCATTAATATTGCTCAACAAATAATGAATACAAGTACAACCAATTAATCTAGTCCTTCAAATATCAATCTTTCGCCTATATGCTTTTCAAATAATCTTCAGGATATAATACTTTCCAATAAATATATTTCGAATATAGTCCCTTCAAATAAATATCTTTTAAATAAATCTCTTTCAAATATAATTCCTTCAAATAAATATCTTCAAATATAATTCTTTAAAATAAATCTCTTTCAAATATAATTCTTCAAATAAATATCTTCCGAATATAATTCTTTCAAGTAAAAGTCACCATGTGACACCTCATTTATTTTTCCTGGTGTAAGAAATATATTCAATATATCACATCAATAGCACGGCAATACCTTCGTGCACTTGTCTCATTCTCACCCAATGTATATGTGTAAATCAAATCAATTGGCACGGCAACACCCTTTGTGCATTTATCTTTTTCTCACCGTGCATACATATAACAGTACCAACTAGGTGGGAGAAATGCCAATAACAATAAAAGAAGTAAAGTGGGAGGCACACAGTCATCAACCACATCTACAAGTCACACAGAAAATATAAGTGCACAATAACAGCTCAAGATAGAGGCATGAATGTATACACAACAAGAAGATATCACAATATAATATTTGTCTCTCGTCCTCGCGTGTACAAAAACACCCTTCGTGCCATGAACATATGATAATATAAAAATATGGCATGGCATCACCCTTCGTACTTTTACTCCCATCCTCACCTGATAATGTAAATAAAATAGCACGGCATCACCCTTCGTGCTTTACACTCTCAATGGAACGACATCACCTTTCGTGCTTTATACTCTCAAATGGCACGGCATCACCCTTCGTGCTTTACACTCTCCCTCACATGATAATATAATTCAAATGGCACGGCATCACCCTTCGTGCTTTACACTCTCAAATGGCACGGCATCACCCTTCGTGCTTTACACTCTTCCTTACCAAGCACATGTATATCATTAACAAGCAAGGTAGGAAGCATAAATAACATCAAGGAGAGTGTTTAAACCACAACACAATTCAATAATTCATTTCACAATTTGTCACTGACCACAACCAAATTTCCAATATATAGCAGAATCAATACATTTCTCAAGCCCAAGGCTCCACACAACGTATATAAAACCTCAAAACAATCAACAGAGGTGAAAAATACTCAGTATAGGGAAACGCCTTCATTAATCCAAATTCTTGATAATTATATTAACTCTTCAATTTAAACTTATTTAATAAATATTTACATATAAGGATTCCATCATGAATTTAATTCCAATAAAAATATCAAATCAACAAACACACGGGATTTACATAAAAATCCAAGTGACAATAACACCAAATTATCATATAAAATATAAACTCGGCAAATAAGGAATGAGGCGTGACAATTCAAGGATTTACTAAATGCCAACAATTATCCAATTTAATACATAAAAATGCCTAAAATTTTGAACCAATAAAATTTGCATATATAAACCCGAGTATGTACTCCTCACCTCGCGTACACGGCTTCCAATCACACAATTTTCACATAAGACTCAATGCCTAAGGGGTAATTTCCCCACTCAAGGTTAGGCAAGATACTTACCTTTTTGAAGTTATGCCGATATTTCGCCTTCTTGCTTGAATTGACCTCCGGATAGATCAAATCTATCCAAATTAATTGTATAAATTTATTAAAATTTATCGGAAATAATTCCAGATAATAAAACACCAACTTAAAATTTTATTCTAAAAAGTCAACGCGGGGCCCGCCCCTCGGAACCCGAAAGAATTTTTACGAAATCTGAACACCCATTCTGATACGAGTTCAACAATACCAAAATTATCAAATTCCAATAACGGATCGCCCTTCAAATCTTAAATTGAAGTCTAGATAATTTCTACCATTTTCAACCCAATTCACTAATTTAGTGATAAAAATAATAATAGATTCATGTAATTTAACCAAAATCAAGTTAGGAATTCTTACCCCAATGTTTTCCTTGAAATACTCTCGAAAAATCACCTCACCCGAGCTTCCTTGATCCAAAAATGGAAGAATGAGACGAATTTGGACTTTATTCTGCTGCCCAGGGGTTTGTTCTTTGCGTTCGTGACCCTTCCCTAGTGATCGCGATGAACAAATTCCCCAACAGCCATTTTCAAACTCTTCTCAGACAACCTCTAGTATAATGGTCATAACCTTTTGTACAAAAATCTTAATGATGAATGGTTTAACTTTCTGAATACTAGACTCGAGGGGCTATAACTTTCATTTGTTGCTCATCTCCCCATTCCTTATAGATCGTAAGATATAAGCTTCCAAAGTCAAATCTGTGCAACATAGATTTCCAAACTCTTCCCATACAGCCTATAGTGTGTCCACCATAACCTTTTGTACACAAGTCCAAATGACAAATGGTTTACTTTTCTGACAACTAGACACAAAGGTCTACAACTTTTATTTTTGGATCATCTCCAAATTCCTTATAGATTGCGAGATATGAGCCTCCAAAGTCAGACCAGTGCAACAGAGATTTCCTTCTTCGCGAACGCGAAGAACGAAATCCCAGAAGCCAAATCCTTCTTCGCGAACGCGCAAAATAACACCAGATATCATAAAATCAGCATCTAAAGTAGCCCAAAATGATCTGAAATACACCCGAGGTCCCCGGGACCCCAACCAAATATACCAATAAGTCCTAAAATATCATACGAACTTAGTCGAGGCCTCAAATCACATCAAATTCCACAAAAAATATGATTCACACCCCAATTCAAGCGTAATGAAACTAAGAAATTCCAACTTTTACATTCGATCCTGAAACTTATCAAATCAAGTCCGATTGACCTCAAATTTTACACACAAGTCATAAATGGCATAACGGAGTTATTCCAATTACCAGAATCGGATTTCGATCCCGATATCAAAAAGTCAACTCCCCGGTCAAACTTCCAAACTTTAACTTCCTATTTTCTTCATTTCAAACCTAATTAATTACGAACTTCCAAATAAATGTCCGGATACACTCCTAAGTCCTATATCACCATACGAAACTATTGACATCATCAAAATTCTATTCCGGAGTCGTTTTCTTAAAAGTCAAACTCCGGTCAAACTTTAGAAATTCAAGCTTTATAAAATCAAACCTTTTATTTTATTTTAGTTTTTCAAAAACTAACGGAAAACGTGCCTACGCACCTCGGAATAACTTTAAATTTTGTACATAAGTCATAAATAATTTTACGAAGCTGATCGAACTCTCGGAATCCAAATCGGGACCCGGTATCAACAAAAATTCAATTATGGCCAAATTTAAGAATTCTTTAAACCTTTAAATTTCTAGTTTCCGTCAAATGTCGATAATTCCAGCTAGGGACTTCCAAATTTGATTTTGGGCATACGCCCAAGTCCCAAATCATGATACAGACCCACCAGAACCATCAAAACACTAATCCGAATTTGTTTGCTCAAAGCATTGACCAAAGTCAACTCAAATGAGTTTTAAAGGCAAAGTTTCATATTTTTCTTTGGTTTTATTTTTTTTCACATAAAAGTTTTCGAAAAAAGATACGGATTGCGCATGCAAATAGAGAAAGGCTGAATGGAGCTATTCGAGGTCTCGGAATATATAAATGAAATTTAAAATTAAAAAATAACATATCGGGTCATCACATTCTCCACCTCTAAAACAAACGTCCGTCCTCGAACGTGGTAAGAATTATTCTGAGGTTATCAAATTGCTGATTTTTCTCTTACACATATACTCGCGGGTGATTCTACATCACCGCAATTGACATACGTCTGACCACACCATCTAAATTGAAATTATTTCTTTTATCCACATTTATAACTTTAAAGCCAAATTTATTACACTCTAAACATTTTCAAAAAGTCCGATTTTCATTTCAACGCACGATATTAGCCTCAACCGGCGGTAGCAACTCGTGCCTACGCACACATCATACGTATGCCCATAACTACATCTCTGGTCTTAATAGTTGTTCATAATCAATTACAACATCATCAATTAACCTCATGTTAACAAAAATCTTGTTTCAAACCTTCACCTTACTAACAACGAGACACGAGGCATGAAGATCTCATAATTATTTACCCGAATTAACGAGTCACATTTAACACCACCTGGGCACTCACATCGTAGGCTAAAACTCAATAATTACAACACGAATATGTCTAATTGTGCACAGAAAAACACATACAAGAATTATCAAATAAGCCTAACATGCATGACTCTCCATTAGTATAACATTACAAATTAAATTTCACAAAGGGAGAATTTAAAACACATGAATTTAACTACAAGGGTCTCATCCTGATATAACTTCCACCGCGACTTGTAGCCCGATTTAAACATATTAAAATGCGAGGATCCCGTCCTCAGCTCTGAATCACAAGTAATATGCACATTGTTCAAATCGAAATCTTTCCATTTTCTTCTTCAAAATATTTTCCGTTAAACAAGGTCACAACACATAATGAACCCCCATACCGGTAGCGCATATAATTTACAAATTCTAGTCAATTATCTGGAAACTACATCAAACTCACTGTAATGAGTAACAGAAAGTCACTTTCAGCCTCACAGCTCTTTTTAGTGACTAACATAAAATGATAGACATGGCTATCTCCATAGAATCTCCCCCACAGGAGTAAACACATAAGTAGATTATAGAATCACGAAGCTCACTCATAAGTGGAACATAATAGGAGGACTTGCCTCGATACTCAGAACCGAATCAAGTTAAGGAAATTACTCCTTTATAATAAATCGAGATCATACTTGTAACGACACCATATGATGTAGAGACCTCAGTTATACCATAGAAAATATATAAACGGCCCGGGCCTCCACCTCTAGGACGCCCTCTACCCGCCTGTCCTCCACCCCTAACTGACTGTGCAAGTGGGGTAGTAACTAGAATAGAGCATGTAGCCTAAGTATTCTGATGAAATCCGCCTCTCCCAAGTCTAGGACAATCTCTCATGATGTGCCTAGTATCATCACACGGATAACAACCCCTCTACGGGTTCGACTGCTCATACTGAGTCTGTGCCGGATAACTGGAATAACTATTATAGGAACCCCGTGCCGGTGGTGCATTAAAAGAACTTACTGGAGCACCCCGAGTATTCTGAAATTGCTTCCATGACCCCACCAATAATGAAATGTAGAATTATTAAGGACGCGGGAATACCGCAAGTCCCAACACCATTCCATACAAATCTCAGCTTTTAATCATATACAAGTTTTGGAGAACCTTTCAATACCACATATATACATCACTGACCAAAACTAATATAACACGTGACCCCACAATCTGATCGTTGATATAGGACTCCCCTCACTTGGCGCGAAGCCATAGGACACAGTCCGATGATCCACATTACTAACCTTCACCGCTCGTACATCGCCAGTCATAAGACACATCAAGCTATTTAGTAGGCGCATGTCATCCTCGTGACATTCAAAATTGCTTCCTCGAGTACCTTGACTGCTAGTATGTACCTTTCACTAAATGTAAATCCCATACGAACTACATAGTCTCTAATACCACCAACTATCTTCAGATCTACATCCACCTCGTGACCCTACCATGATTGTGATGATTAGGTAATTAATTAAACCTTCTTAAGATCATACTTATCAACCGGATGTCAGAACCTGCTGCACCCCCATAAGCACAACTGAATGATCTCTCAATACTTTCACATCCTTGATCTGGACGACACGTTGTAACAATGGTTGAGCAACCCTGGCTCCCTTATAACCCCTCCGTAGTATCACGAACTGTTGGCGCATAGTTGATACCGAGTGCACAATTTCATACACGAGTGGATGTAAAAGAACATAAGATATATACTTCAAGCTGAATAAATTCCGCACGATAAGGAATGAAAGAAGTGAAAAATTTTCTTACTAGCTCTGTAGCCTCTCGAAGATCAGTACAGACGTCTCCGTACCGATCCGCAAGACTCTACTAAACTCGTTCATGACTCGTAGAACCTATGAACCTAGAGCTCTGATACCAACTTGTCACGACCCAAAATCCCACCACAAGTGTCGTGATGGCACTTAGTCTCTAAGACTAGGTAAGCCGATTTTAATAACAATTCAAGCCATTATTTTTAATCATATAATTTAATACAACCTCTCAAGACTAGTAATACTGAGCCACGAACTCTAACTGAATACATGGAATGATCTCGAGGATCGAATATATAATACTGTTCGAATAAAAAATTAACAGTACAATAAAAATAGAAAGACTCCAAGGGACTGCGATGACCAAGCAGCTCAACCTTAAGTCCTTGCGATCATACTCTAACTTTGTCCGAGTCCGATATCTCCAATACCTTATCTGCACAAAAATGTGCAGAAGTGTAGTAAGAGTACACCACATTTGGTACCCAGTAAGTATCAAGACTAACCTCAGTGGAGTAGTGACGAGGTACAGTCAAGACACTCACTAGTCTAATCACCTGTGCAATATAGTATACAAAAATAATAGGAAACAAATAACAATGATGGCAACACTAATCAACTAGTAATATACACAGCAAGACAACAAGAACACCATTAATATTGCTCAACAAATAATGAATACAAGTACAACTAATTAATCCAGTCCTTCAAATATCAATCTTTCGCCTATATGCTTTTCAAATAATCTTCAGGATATAATACTTTTCAATAAATATATTTCGAATATAGTCCCTTCAAATAAATATATTTCGAATATAGTCCCTTCAAATAAATATCTTCAAATATAATTCCTTCAAATAAATACCTTCAAATATAATTCATTAAAATAAATCTCTTTCAAATATAATTCCTTCAAATAAATATCTTTCGAATATAATTCTTTCAAGTAAAAGTCACCATGTGATACCTCATTTATCTTTCCTGGTGTAAGAAATATATTCAATATATCACATCAATAGCAGGCAATACCTTCGTGCACTTGTCTCATTCTCACCCAATGTATATATGTAAATCAAATCAATTGGCATGGCAATACCCTTCACGCATTTATCTTTTTCTCACCGTGCATACATATAACAGTACCAACTAGGTAGGAGAAATGCCAATAACAATAAAAGAAGTAAAGTGGGAGGCACACAGTCAGCAACCACAACTACAAGTCACACAGAAAACATAAGTGCACAATAGCAGCTCAAGATAAAGGCATGAATGTAGACACAACAAGAAGATATCACAATATAATGTATGTCTCTCGTCCTCGCCTGCACGGAAACACTCTTCGTACCATGAACATATGATAATATAAAAATAATGGCACGGCATCACTCTTCGTACTTTTACTCTCATCCTCACCTGATAATGTAAATAAAATGGCACGGCATCACCCGTCGTGCTTTACACTCTCAATGGCACGACATCACCCTTCGTGCTTTACACTCTCAAATGGCACGGCATAACCCTTCGTGCTTTACACCCTCCCTCACATGATAATATAATTCAAATGGTACGACATCACCCTTCGTGCTTTACACTCTCAAATGGCACGGCATTACCCTTCGTGCTATACACTCTTCCTTACCAAGCACATGTATATCATTAACAAGCAAGGTAGGAAGCATAAATAACATTAAGGAGAGTGTTTAAACCACAACACAATACAACAATTCATTTCACAATTTGCCACTGACCACAACCAAATTTCCAATATGTAGCATCATCAATGAATTTCTCAACAAATAGTCCAAGGCTCCACACAACGTATATAAAACCTCAAAATAATCAACAAAGGTGAAAAATACTCATTATAGGGCATCGCCTTCATTAATCTAAATTCTTGATAATTATATTAACTCTTCAATTTAAACTTATTTAATAAATATTTGCAGATAAGGATTCCATCATTAATTTAATTCCAAGAAAAATATCAAATCAATAAACACACAGAATTCACATAAAAATCCAAGTGACAATAACACCAAATTATCATATAAAATATGAACTCGACAAATAAGGAATGAGGCGAGACAATTCAAGGATTTACTAAATGTCAACAATTATCCAATTTAATACATAAAAATGCCTAAAACTTTAAACCAATAAAATTTTCACATATAAGCCTGAGTACGTACTCGTCACCTCGCGTACACGACTTCCAATCACACAATTTCCACATAAGACTCAATGCCCAAGGGGTAATTCTCCCACTCAAGGTTAGGCAAGATACTTACCTTTTTGAAGTTATGTCGATATTTAAAAATTGCCTTCTTGCTTGAATTGACCTCCGGACAGCTCAAATCTATCCAAATTAATTGTATAAATTCATTAAAATTCATCGAGAATAATTCTGGATAATAAAATACCAACTTTAAATTTTATTCTAAAAAGTCAACACGGGGCCCGCCCCTCGAAACCCGACAGAATTTTTACGAAATCCGAACACCCATTCCGATACGAGTTCAATCATACCAAAATTATCAAATTCCGATAATGGATCGCCCTTTAAATCTTAAATTGAAGTCTAGAGGATTTCTACCATTTTCAACTCAATTCACTAATTTAGTGATAAAAACAACAATAGATTCATGTAATTTAACAAAAATCAAGTTAGGAATTCTTACCCCTAATGTTTTCCTTGAAAAACTCTCGAAACATTGCCTCACCCGAGCTTCCTTGGTCCAAAAATGGAAGAATGAGACAAATTTGGACTTTATTCTGCTGCTCAGGGGTTAGCTCTTCGCGTTCGCGATGAACAAATTCCCCAACAGTCATTTTCAAACTCTTCTCAGACAGCCTCTAATATAATGGTCATAACCTTTTGTACAAAAATCTTAATGATGAATGGTTTAACTTTCTGACTACTAGACTCCAGGGGCTATAACTTTTATTTGTTGCTCATCTCCCCATTCCTTATAGATCGTGAGATATAAGCTTCCAAAGTCAAATCTATGCAACAGAGATTTCCAAACTCTTCCCAGACAGCATGTAGTATGTCTATCATAACCTTTTGTACACAACTCCAAATGACAAATGGTTTACTTTTCTGATAACTAGACACAAAGGGCTACAACTTTCATTTTTGGATCATCTCCAAATTCCTTATAGATTGCAAGATATGAGCCTCCAAAGTCAGACCAGTGCAACAAAGATTTCCTTCTTCGCGAACGCTAGAGTCTCTTCGCGAATGCGAAGAACAAAATCCCGGAAGCTAAATCTTTCTTCGCGAACGTGAGAGGCTCCTCGCGAACGCGAAGAACAACACCAGATATCAGAAAATCAGCATCCAAAGTAGCCTAAAATGATCCGAAACACACTCGAGTTCCCCGGGACCCCAACCAAATATACCAACCACTCCTAAAACATCATACAAACTTAGTCGAGGCCTCAAATCACGTCAAACTTCACTAAAAACATGATTCAAACCCCAATTCAAGCCTAATGAAACTAAAAAATTCCAACTTTTACATTCGATCCCGAAACTTATCAAATCAAGTCCGATTGACCTCAAATTTTGCACACAAGTCATAAATGACATAACGGAGCTATTCCAATTTCCAAATAAATGTCCGGACACACTCCTAAGTCCAAAATCACCATACGAAGCTATTGACATCATCAAAATTCCATTCTAGAGTCGTTTGCTCAAAAGTCAAACTCCGGTCAAACTTTAGAAATTCAAGCTTTATAAAATCAAACCTTTTATTTTATTTTAGTTTTTTTAAAAACTAACGAAAAACGTGCCTACGTACCTCGGAATAACTTCAAATTTTGTACATAAGTCATAAATATTTTTACGAAGCTGATCGAACTCTCGTAATCCAAATCAAGACCCGGTATAAATAAAAATCCAATTATGGCCAAATTTAAGAATGTTTTAAACCTTGAAATTTCTAGTTTCCGTCAAATGGTGATAATTCCAGCTAGGGACTTCCAAATTTGATTTCGGGCATACGCCTAAGTCCCAAATCACGATACGGACCCACAGGAATTGTCAAAATACTAATCTGAATCCGTTTGCTCAAAACATTGATCAAAGTCAATTCAAATGAGTTTTAAAGGCAAAATTTCATATTTTCTTTGATTTTATTTTTTTTCACATAAAATATTCCGAAAAAGATACTGATTGTGCACGCAAATCGAGAAAGGATGAATGGAGCTATTCGAGGTCTCGAAATACATAAATGAAAGTTAAAATTAAAAAATAACATATCGGGTCATCACACAGATGTTCCATTTCAGTAGGTGGTGGGGATCGCCCGCCGATTTAAGGGCATGTGGGACCAGGAGAGAGAGGACAGGCGGGGTCAAGAGAGAGAGAACATGGAGGCTAGGAGGCCTCGTAAGCCGGAGAGATCTGTTGGTCCATATTTTGGAGGCAAGGTACGATATAGTAGAGGTTTTGTGGGTCAGCCAGTCCAGTTTGCACTTCAGGCTTCGCACGGTGTCCCAGGTGCCCATGCGTCTCAGAGTACCCATACCGCACAATTTTCACAGCCATGCCATCAGAGAGGTTGCTTCGAGTGTGGAGATACCAGCCACATGGTGAGAGATTGTCCCAAACTCCGGACAGATGTATCACAGCGGGGCATTCGGGCGAGTAGAGGGCACCCAAGAGGGGGAGGCCCGAGCCGTTGATATAATTGCTATGAATTGGCTGAGGCCGCTACATCAAATGATGTCGTTACAGGTACAATCCCGATTTGTTATAAAAGGATAATTCTCCGTAATTTGATTCGGTTCTGGATATCGAGGCGAGTCCTCCTATTATGCTCCACTTATGGGTGAGCTTCGTAACTTTGTGACCCACTTATATGTTTATCCCGTGAGGAACTTTTATGGTATTAGCCCGTGTGTATTATTTTTGTTTTGTACATTATTATGGGCTATGATTCCAAAGGTAATTTCTTATTACTCACTACAGTGGTTTTCGATGTGATTTCGGAATAATTAAATTTAATTTTACGAATTATATGCCCTACCGGTATGAGGGTTCCTTATGTGTTGTATTGTTTACGAAATTTATTGAAAAGAATAAAGAAAGAAAATTGAAAATTTCAGTTGGCGCAATGTGCGAAATACTTGTGATTCAGAACTTAGGACGAGATCCTCGTATTTTAATATGATTTGATATATTTAAATCGGGCTACGAGCCGCAGTGGAAGTTATATAAGGACGAGATCCTTGTGATGAAAATTTATGTGTTTAAATTCTCCCTTGTGAAATTAAATTTGTACTATGGTACTTATAGGGAGTCATGCTTGTTAGGCTTATTTGGAAAAAGAATTCTTGTATGAATTTCTCGGTGCATAATTTGCCATATTCGTATTGTAATTATTGAGTTTTAGCCAACGAGGTGAGTGCCCAGTTGGCATTAAATATGACCCATTAATTTGGGTAAATAACTATGAGGTCTTCATGCCTCGTGTATTACTGTCAGTTTTGTGAAAATTATATATGAGACTTTGGTTAAGATGAGATCAATTGAGGATGCTGAAATTAATTATAAACAGCTATTATAACTAGAGATGTGGTTATGGACATACGTATGATGTGTGCATAGGCACGAATTGCTATAGCCGATTGAGACTAATACCGTGTTTTGATGTAAGGAATTTGAAATTTATTTGGAGTGTAAGGAATTGGCTTAAAGGCTTATAAGTGTGAATAAAAGAAATAATCTCCACTGAGATGATGTTGTCGAACCCCTGTTAAATTTATGGTGACGTAGAATCACCCGTGAGTATGTGTGAAATAATGCACTCAGTAATTTATTGTCATTGGAATAATTCTTGGCACATTCGAGGACGAACGTATGTTTAAGAGGGGGAGAATGTAACGACCCGACTTGTCATTTTAAGAATTAAAGCCATGTTCAGTGACTTAAGATCTCGAGCAGTTTCGTAATATGTATTATGACCCGCGGGTGTGATCGAGTTTATTTTCGAAAGATTCGGAATTTAATTAAAAGAACAATTCTCATTTTTGAAGCTTAAATGAAAAGAGTTGACCGGAGATTTGACTTAAATGTAAACGACCTCGGATTCTAATTATGATGATTCCAATAGCTTGGTATGGTGATTTTGGACTTAAGAGCGTATTCGGAAAATTATTTGAAAGTCCGTAGTGAAATTTGGCTTGAAATGGCAAAAATTAAATTTTCGGGATGTTTGACGGGAGAGTTGACTTTTTGATATCGGTATCGGAATCTAGTTCTGAAATTTTTCATAGCTTTGTTATGTCATTTATGACTTGTGTGCAAAATTTGAAGTCATTCTGGATTGATTTGATGTATTTCGGCACAAGATATAGAATTTAAAAGTTCAAAGTTCATAGATTTTGATTTGAGGTGCAATTCGTCGTTTTGATGTTGTTTGATGTGATTTGAGGCCTCAAGTAGGTCCGTGTTATGTTATGGAACTGGTTGGTATATTTGAACGGTATCCCGAGTGGCTCGGGTAAGGTTTGAGCGAGTCTGGGCATTTCGGCACTCTGATGTTGTTCAGGAATGTTGGAAGTACGGACCACACAATTTCATGTGCTGAGGCACATTTTTTAGTGTTGTAGCAGATGAAAAAGTGCTGCAGCAGATGAAAATGTACAGACCACAGAGGAAAAATGCGGACCGCACAATTTTGTCTGCGGCCGCACATCAGGGGTTCTGCAGGTTCGATGGTCCGACTTCGGAGGCTTATATCTTTTACTTTATAACGAATTTCAAGATGATTCAAAAACTAAAGTTATAGCCCTTTGAATTTAGTTTCCAGAGAGGTATAACATTAATCATTTGGACATTTGTACAGAAAGTAGTGGGCATTTTCCTGAATCCTAGTAAGCTATCACAGTGAAGTGCGACCACACTCAAAATTGTGCGGCCGCGGAACTTAGAAATGTGCGAAAGCACTTGAAAATATGCGGACCGCACATTGAGAAAGCAAACGTGGTACTATATAGCCGAGGGTTAGGTTATTATTTCATATTTGTACTTTGGGAACTCGGTTTGTGGCGATTTTTCGTGGGAATTTCATAAAATTCATCGGGGTAAGTGATTCTAACTCAAATTTGGTTAACATACATGAATATATCATTGTTTTCATCATGTAATCAGTATTTTGAAATGAAAATTTGGGGCAAATTGTAGAAATTTCATAATTGAATTTTTGGGATTTGAATACCGATTTGGAGTCGAATTTGAGTGAAATTTGTATGGTTGAACTCGTAATTAAATGAGTTGTCGGATTTTGTGAGTTTCGTCATATTCCGAGACGTGGGACCCACAGGCAATTTTTGGAGTGTAATTTCGGATTTTGTGGGAAAATATTAGTATTTTGATATAGAATTAATTCCTATAATTGTGTGGACTGAATCAAATTAATTGTGACTAGATAGAGATTTTTAGGGGCTAATTCGCGTTGCAAAGGCACAACGGAGTAAATAATTTCATGGTTCGAGGTAAGTATTTTGCCTAACCTTGAGTGCGGAAAATACCCCTTAGGCATTGAGTGTAACGACCCGGCTGGTCGTTTCAAGTATTACAACTCCGTTTCCCCATTTACTTCTCAAATTATACTTTACAGTCGTTGTTTGGCATTTGAATTGCCAGGGTAATTGGTTCGGGTCCAGTGAGATTTTGGAATGAATTGGAACATCTAGTTCTAAGGTTTAAAGCTTAAGTTAAAATAGTGACCGGATATCGACTTATTTGTAAACGACCTCAGAATTTAATTCTGATGATTCCAACAGCTCTGTATGGTGATTTTGGACTTAGGAGTGTGTCCGAAAAATTATTTGGAGGTCCGTAGTGGAATTAGGCTTGAAATGCCGAAAGTTGAATTTTTGGGAAGGTTGACCTGGGTTTCAATTTTTGATATCGAGTTAGGAATCATATTTTTGAAATTGGAACAGCTTTGTTATTCCATTTATGACTTGTACGCAAAATTTGAGTTCATTCCGGATTGATTTGCTATGTTTCGGCATTGAACCTAGAATGTTCAATGTCGATTCTTCAAGAATATGTGGTATCACATTAAGCAAATGAGCTCCAAATTCAGTTTTTATTGAAGTATTAGATCCGTATTGAAATTACGGAGCCATAGCAAAAAGAATCATTGAATTCGGACATCGTATGAGAGAGTTATGCATATTTCCGTGTATGGAACAATTTTTCCGTTGCCGCGAGCGCCCAGGGTAGCGTGGGGCGCTAGCCCTGGCGCTGGGAATTTTGGGATGCTGGAAACTGCGCCACAGGCAGCGCCCGCGCTGTCTGTGACGCCCGAAACAGCTGAGGGTCTATAAAACGGGGTTCTTGCCATTTTACTCATTTTTGAGTTTATAGAGCTCGATTTAGGCGATGTTTGGGCGATTTTCACGGGAAATCATTGGGGTAAGTATTACTTATCCTATATTGATTATATTTCATGATTCCATATTCATTTACATCATGAATCCGTGAATTTATGGAAGAAAAATCAGATTTTTATAAAATCTTCCAAAAATGTAAAATGAAGATTTGAAGGTCAATCTGATGTCGGAATTTGATAATTTTTATATGGTTGGACTCGTATCGGAACGGGTGTTCGGATTTTGTAATTTTTGTCGGGTTCCGATACGTGGGTCCCACAGGCAATTTTTGAGCTAAATTTTGGATTTTTATGAAAAATTAGCATTTTCATATGGAATTGATTCCTATATCTCGTATTGATTGTATCGAATTATTTTGACTAAGATTCGAGGTGTTCGGAGTCCGAATCACGAGAAAAAGGTTTATTGGAATAAAGAATTTTCTTGGATTGAGGTAAGTAACTCTTCTAATCTTGGAGTTGAGGGTATGAACCTTGAATATATGTATTTGGTGAATTGTTGGGAGGTGACGCACATGCTAGGTGACGGGCGTGTGGATGTGCACTATAGAAATTGTGACATAATTGTTTATGTAAAATTTTATAGTTAAATAACCTTGGTATTTTCCATGCGGTTTTATGTGTTAAAGAAATTGAGCTGAAAAGCATATTACAAATTATGTTAAGGCTATGTGCCAGTATTATTGGGATCCACAGAGGTCATATTGCTGTGAATTATTGTGTTAAATTGAAAAGTCATACTCAATCATATTCATTTCATTGCATATCATAACTCAGTTTTATGACTCTATTTTGATGTATAAAAATATTTTGGGCCGAATGCCCTGTTTTACTGAGATGCTCGAGTGGCTTGAGAGGTTTATGACTGAGTGAGGCCGAGGGCCTGATTTATGTTGCATATTTATGGGATCGGGCTGCACGCCGCAGCATGTTGCATATTTATGGGATCGAGCTGCACGCCGTAGCATGTTTGATATCGGCCGAGGGCCTGATTGTGAGGATGAGTGTGGATCGGGGTTGCCTGCCTGCAGCATACTTTATTATTATCGCACGTGAGTTGTCCGTACAGATTATAGCGCTTGGGATGAAGGATCCCCTCCGGAGTCTGTACACACCTCCAGTGAGCGCAGGTACCTACTGAGTGCGAGTGCCGAGTGCCGAGTGTTGAGTGACTAGGAGGCATGAGTGATTGTGAGGTATGCCCGAGTGGCAAAGGTGATTGTGAGGTATGCCCGAGTGGCACGAGTGACTGTGAGGTTTGCCCGAGGGGCTGTATATGAGTGATGTTCTGCCCGAGGGGCTGTTTATGATTTTATCACTGAATTGCATCGCATTGGCATGCACACATGACATACAAGCATAGAGATGTATTTTTTCTCATGCTGTACAACATCACATCATTCATGATTTCTCACACATTTTTGACAGATGGGCATAGTGATGCATTTGTTTTACACGGGTTATCCGGAAGGAAAATGAAACATCTTATTTATTATTGACAAGATTTTGGGAGAAATTTATTGTTTTCAAACTATTTATATTATTGGAAACTTCGGCAAACGATATGGGTTTTCACTGAGATATTTGGAAGGAAGAACTATAATTTTTGAAATCATTATTTGGCTGAGTATTTTATCCCTGAGTTATTTCTGGTATTATTTGCTTTATGTTGTTATGGATTATTGTGTACTATTGGTTGTGGACCCGACCTTGGTAGAAGCTTGTCACTACTTTCAACCTACGGCTAGGTTTGTTACTTACTCAGTACATGGGGTCGGTTGTACTGATACTACACTTCTGCACATTGCGTGCAGATGTTGGCTGCTGTTATTGCTGTGCTCGCTGGTTGCGGGGCTTGAAGATGTACCTGCGTTCCTGTTGTAGCTGCCTCTTGTTCAGGGTAGCCTTAGATTTATAAAAGCTCTGTTTATGTATTATTCAAACAGACTATGTATTTATTTTATTTCCGCTTTGTATACTCTATTCTTAGAAGCTCATGATTTGTACTACCAGTTCTTGGGGAGATGTATCGGTTTTAGATATTTTCTTTTAATTAATTTTATTGAAATTGGATAGTTGGAAATTGGCTTACCTAACGGGTTGGGTTAGATGCCATCACGACTAGTGGGTTTTTGGGTCGTGACATTGAGTCTTATGTGCAAATTGTGTAATTGAAAACCATGTACGCGAGATGACGAGTACGTACTTGGTTTATATGTGCAAATTACATTGGTTAAAATCCTTAAACGCCCTTATGTATTAAATTAAAAATTATTGGCATTTATTAAATCCTCTATTTATCATGCCTAAATCCTTGTTTGTTGGATTTGTTTTTATATGATGATTTGGTGTGATTGCCACCTTCATTTTACGTGAAATATTATTTTGTTGAGTTGTTCACTCCTGGATATTTTGTTAAGATTTTTGTGCACATTATGGTCAAGCCATAGGCTCCTTATTGTGGAAAATAATGAATTGTTGATTTCTATGTCAAGTTGTAATATTGAGCACTTGATGTGCAATCTGTGATATGTTGTGATATTTGAGCACTTGAGGTGCAATTTATGAGATGTTGTGATATTGGCACGTGATATTGTTGGGAGGTTTGTTCGGGTGTTTGCATGAGGTTTCTGCCGTGCTATTATTACTATTGATTTATGCATATGCGGCGTGACAAGGCGGGATATATATATATATATATATATATATATATATATATATATATATATATATATATATATGTATGTGTGTGTGTGTGTGTGTGTGTATTTGGGTTTGCGCATGTAGCGAGACAAGGTGGGAATATTATTATGCGCGTGCGGCGAGACAAGGCAGGCATTTACTTTATTATTGCGCACGTGGCGAGACAATGTGAGTTATGTCGGGAATTTAATTTTGATGACTTGTGATGGACTGGGGGAATTGTTGTTCTTGCATATTTACTTTTGGGACTACGAGACGGTATCTCGGGAGTGCCCTTTTGTTGACATTTCTCTATGGTCGCACTTATCTTTGGTTATTTTGTATTTTCGTGATAGGTAAATCTTTGTGATCTTCCGTGATGTATTATTTGATTTTAATATGTGTTTGTATTCCTTGATGTATTGTGTTGGCTCGGACTCTTTAGTATGAGACTCTGAAGATTTATATTCCGGGGTTTTTACCGATTTTTGATGACTGAATTGTTTTAAATGAAAGAAGTTACTATTATATTTTAAATTAATAAGTTTTGCATCCAAATCAGTAGATTATTTTATGTTTTATTTAGATTGAAAATGTCATTTTTCTTCACTCAAACTATTTCTAAACTATACTCATTTCTTTATTGAATTCTTACTTGGTTTAAAAACTGTAACCTTACTTTATTGAAAATTAAATTAAATCGTGCGGATTTTATGTATTGACATATTTGGCACGAGAGTCGTCCGTGCGGTTGCGATAGAGATATGGGCACGAGGTGCCGCGAGAATATGAAAGGGGGCTGAGAACCATATTTTATGATTATGACATGAGATATTGATTTGAAAGAGTTTTATATTCGAAGGATACTTATTTAAAGAAATACATTTGGAGGGTATTTATTCGAAAGAATTATATGTGAAAGATTTATATTTGAAAGACTTATTTAATTGGTTGTACTTGTGTTTTTTTCTTTTTCGTCTGAGTAATAATTATGGTGTTCTTGTTGCCTTACTGTTTATATAACTAGTTGATTATTGTTGCTATCACTGCTATTTATTTTTGATTATTTTTGTATGGCGCAAGTTATTTAACTAGTGAGTGTCTTGACCGTACCTCGTCACTACTCCACTGAGATTAATCTTAATACTTATTGGGTGCCGATTGTGGTGTACTCATACTATACTTCTGCATATTTTTTTGTGCAGAGCCAGGTAATGTGGAGTCAGTTGACCACTCGCTAGCAGTACGGATCTTGCTATGGAGACTCAAGGTAAACCTGTTGTTGCCTTCGCAGGCTTCGGAGTCACCTTCTGATATTGTACTTGCACTGTTTTATCTCTACTTCAAAACAGTTGTAATTATGGGCTTTCTAGTAACTCAGTAGAGCTTATAACTTGTACTACCGATTTTGGGATTGTAAGTATTGTATAGAGATTCCTATTTCGTATTTGTCAGTTGTTAATTAATATTGTTATTATTTCAGTAAATGTTAGGCTTACCTAGTCCCTAAGACTAGGTGCCATCACGACATCCTATGGAGGGAGATTTGGATCGTGACAAACTTCCTATAGCTACCATATACATAATTACTTCCTATAGCTACTATTCAGTTATTACGGTAGTGTATTCGTTGTATTCGCGCTACTGTATTCATGAATACAGTAGCAAAAGTTGCCTGTAAAATAGGGGGGTTACAGTTGTACGCAACAGTATTCATATGTATTCGCGCCATGTATTCATGAATACAGTAACGACAATCACATTAAAAATAGGTCTCTCCAGCTGTCTAATAACGGAAATATGATCAATTAGCGTGATACACTCCTAATATAACTCAACAAATTAATTCTAACACGCCTATTTATCAACCCAATTAATTAGAATAATTTTTCAGTTGTATATAACTATTGTATTGAACTATTGTATTTAGTGTGTTTCAATATTTGTTTTTAATGTTCCATTCATTAGATTCAATGTTTGTATTTATTGTATTTACTATTTTGTATTCAGTGTATTCAAATATATTTGTATTAACAGTATTTTAGTTATTCCTAATACATGTTATTACTATTGTATTCAGTATATTTCATTGGTTGTATTCACTGTATTTCTATTTGTATTCAGTGTATTTCAATGTTTATATCATGTATTCATGCATACTATATGTACAGTATGCATGAATATATACAGGTGTATTCAGCTGTATTAAAAAAATACAAACCTTCGAAATACATAAATACAGGCAAAAATAATATATTTAAACAAAAATACAATGTGTTTGAGTGAACTTTTGCATAATACAATGTATTTGTATCATTGTATGTGACTAAATAACAAAGAAGAGAAGAAAGTTCGTCGGAGATGGCATTTTTCGGCCAAGCAAAATACTGTATACATTGTATTAAATCTTCTCCGGCGTAGAAAATATTGCAGTATCTGTCGTTCATGTTGTAGTACCCATTCTCTACTCGAATTATTCCGACATCTTTTTTACTCCCTGCGCAATGGCCCTAGCCTCATAGCGACGAGCCTCTCCTTGCTATAGAGGAATATGATTTTGAAGAAAAAGGTCTGTCTTTCCCCTCTTTCTCCCAACAGTTTAGAAGTATTTTCAATTGCAGTAACCCTAGAGGATTCGGCTAGAGAATTCACGATTAGAAGCAGGTATTTTGCTCGAAGAGAGAGAGAAAGAAGAAAAATTCTGAGAGAGAATCGTGTGTTAATTGAAAGAAAGAGAGAGAGAAAATATAAATAGCGTATTTCACGCCTTAATGGTAGTATATACCATAAATACATATTTTGCTATAAAATATAAAAAGTAGCTATAGAAAATAATATTTTAAAATAATTTTGGTTTATAATAAATAGGGTGTATACCTTTGCTATAGGAGGTAAAATAATTTTCTTTTAGGAATTTTTTCGTTCCTATACACTATTTGAAACTCTATTACCAAAAATGTCCACGTTTAGTTAATTACCCGACCTAAACAAGTTTTATCTACAAAATATATACATTCCACCTTAAAAGGCTCTCAATCCATTATTAGTGCCTTCAATCAAGGGATTTAGTTACACTATTTTCCTTTTTTCTCTCCTCTTTCCCTTTTTCTCTCCAGATCTTCCACCCTTGCAGTAATTTAAGCCAACTACTGTATCCCTTGATTTTAGTTTCTAATTTTGGTAAAATAAAAATATCCCTCACAAACTTCCTAATTTTTCCTCCATCCAATTCATCTATCTTTGCACACAAAGCACTCAATTGACTATCATTAAAAGAAATTCGAAAATCTAAGTTTCATCTGATTTCAATTAGTTCCCCAGATCTCGGAATCAATTATGGTGCACCAAATTTAAACTTGTCCATCATAAGATTTGATGTTTTACGATCTGTAAACGAAGAGTGGCAAAAATCTTTTACAGTCTCTTATCTATACAAATCCTATAATATCTTGTTTCTTCCTTTTGCTTTTCGTTTTTTTTTCTATATTTTATGTTTTGGTGGACTGACGGAAGGAATAAATTTTCTTTACAATTTCCCCTTTGTTGGTAAAATGTTGATTTTTTTTTTTGGGCGTAATATACCATCAAAACGTGCTTGGCAGTCAGAAGTGGATCCAGGATTTGAACTTTATGGGTTCAGATTCGCAGTTCTATTACATCTCATCTAATTTATCTACAACTTTCATACATTATTTCTACCCAGTTATATACAACTACAATATCATACCACTTAAATAAAATTTGTATACAAAATTTATACAATATGTCTTTTGTATATTTTGTATCTGATTTATACATAGTAAAAATAAATTTCACACAACTAATTATATATTATACAACTTATCTACAACTTTCATATATTATTTCTACCTAGTTATATACAACTACAATATCATACAATTTAAATATAATTTTTATACAAATTTTATACAATATTGTTCAACTTTCATACAATATTTAAATATATAAACACCAGAATACAATTTTTATACAATTTTACTACAACTTTACTACAATTTCGTAAGTATAATGTATGTCATGTCTTCTTCTTCTTCTTCTTCTTCTTCTTCTTCTTCTTCTTCTTCTTCTTCTTCTTCTTCTAGTTTCAATCTGAAATTCAGCCAAAATCAAGTCTAATCTTCACCAAAACACCCTCAAAATTGAGATATAAACTCCAACCAATATTCCCAATTGTTTGCAACAACACTCAATCCAAACAAATAATGATTTTTGAAAACCCAAATTCGAATTCAAAGCTTATTAATGGCTGTCAATGGTGGAATTGTTGCTCTCTTACTGAAATTAGGGCTGATCTTCGAAAGTGTTTTCTTCTTCATTGAAAGTTAAGCAAACAACAAGCGTTAATGAAGGTGTGTAGTAGAGTATTTAGAGCTTGAATCTATTAAAATAGAGAGGGATTTTTGAAGAAGAGTGAAAAAATGTAGAGAGATTTTTGAAAATGAGTGAAAACAGGCATTAATGGAGGGAGATACTGAAGATACGTGGGGGGGGGGGGTGTGTGGAGAGAGAAACGTGGGGGAGTGGGATATAGACGTTAGAGTGATTTTAGGATTTAATTATTATCATTAAATGCTTAAAAATGTACATAATTGGTAATTTTGTATATATCATGTAATTAGATTAAAACTTAAGTAGGGAGTGTAGTAAAGTTTGAAATAGTATATAGGAATGTAAAAATTCCTTTCTTTTATTCCAATTTGGCCCATAGTCAAGACCAATTCAAACCTAGAACCGAAATTCTCAACTAGTGGGAGAACACTTTTTAAAAATCCTGACATCCCTTCTTTATAAATGTATGCAAGGCTCGTTTTCAAGATCCGAAGTGGTGACTACATTAGTAGGCCATTTTCTCGCTAATGCAACGGCTTCTTGCAGCTGTTATGCCTTTGCTTCTCGCTTTAGAAAGATTCCTGGTTAGCTAGGTCGTTAATTTGCTTGTGGTAGCTAGGCGCTCACCTTTTTTGGTTGATGAGCCATATCGCATCTTGCTGGTAATTGATTGATTCTTGACGCTTGCTTGGTTTAAGCAGGTAAGTACTGTTAAGAGGCTCTTTATACTTGCATTGCTTAATCTTAGTAGCGTGCCAACAAATTCAAATTAATTGGACTAGTGGATTTTGATACCAGACGATTTAAATCAAAAAAAGTTCTTACACCTTTAAATGATCAGTAGCATGACTTCATCAAACCAACGAGTCATGATCGTACCGGCTTTGTTTACATTGATGCTTGTAACAATTCTGCTCATTCTAGCGAGTGTCAAGTTTGTTGTGGTTGATGGTGATGGAACTACAGCAAGTGAGAAGAAGAAGAAGAAGAACCTCTTTAATTATTCCAGAAGATTTCGACATGAATATATATGTTTCTCCTCAATCTCAAAATCTTAATACCAGCTGGGAAGACGAGATGTATCCCATCAGGACCAAATCCTTTGCATAACAGGTAGAGATTAAATATTGACACTGTCAAAAGTTAGAAAGTTATTGAACCCTAGTATATTTTGGGTCAAATCAGATATGGGAATTGTTCATTGTTTGTACTAAGAAACTATAGTATATGAAACTCTCCTATGGATGATGAGCTTTTCAGGGTTCTGTATAGGTTAAAATCGGTTCGTATTAAACACTCGAATAGTAGAGCGACACGTGGAACCGGAGACAGACGGAAAGCGAGGCAAGTAGAAACCAAGACCGGGGACAACAGCTTCGTTTGGCACAAGGCAGACCCCAGAGGGAACATTGCTAACGAAGATAAACAAATGTTTGCCACCCGATTACATTTAATGAAAAATATTCTTCATTATTAAATACCAATCCGTTACAGAGAATTTTAGCATTCATAACCTTGTTCTTTAGGTGTAGCTATAAATAGTGACTTCAGCAACCATTGTAACACACGAAATTTCTAACAGACTAATACTACACATTGTTCTAAACTCAATAATACTTTATTTTCTGTCTTTTTATATTCTTATTGTTGTCTTCGGAAGCCTTGCTCCCGAAGTCAAGCTATTTGCTGTCTTATCTCGATTTCAACGCTAAGTTTTGCATTTTATTTAAGTTATTTATTATTTTGGGATCAAATCGATTTGTTTATCTATAAACCACGTTACAAATTTAACCGTACCATTTTACGGGTTCATTGCCTCTTCTTTTTTCGTGTTTACTAGCGAAGTCCCTTACAATTTGTTTATTTGGCCATCTAACTTATCAATACTAGAAGTCTCTTTACTCCATCTTTTTCCCTGAAAATGCAGCTTTCGTTTTCCTTTTAATTGGTGACGCTATTTCAATATTGTTCATGACAACTTAGATTGAAACCGGAAAATGAAGTTTCACTCCTGTGAATTGGAAAATATCTAGGGTACCGCATTGAGAATGAATGTAACCATAGCAACTAACAGCAGCAGCAATAACAAGTTATCAGATAACAGTCTGTTATTTTTAATTTACTTAACCAATGGGATCTATCGAAAATTTTCCAACTATGGGTGTGTTTGGTACGAAAGAAAATATTTTTCAATTTTTTCATGTTTGGTTGGTTTAAATATTTTGGAAAATATTTTCCTTATTAACTTATTTTTCTTCGATTGGAGGAAAATGTTTTCCTTATCAGGAGAAGGGAAAATATTTTTCAAAACTCCTTCTCAACCTTCCCACCCTATTCCCCATCCTCACCAACCCACCCCACACCCCACACCCACCCATCTAACCCCACCCCATGCCTACTTACCCCACCCCCTCTCTTAGAAAAGGCTTTTGTTTTTTCAAATTTTAATTTTTTTTTCGTCACCACGCACCCTACTAACCCCCCTCCCCGCAAAAAAAACATTTTTTTTTTTTTTGTAATTTCAAATTTTTATTTTTTCGTTTTTCTGCACCACCCACCACTGTCGCCCCCCTCCCCCCACCACCACCACCACCACCACCACCACCACCACCACCACCACTGCCTCACCCCCCTCCCCCGCACATTTTTTTTTTTTTTTTTTTACTTTTTGTTTTGTAATTTCAAATTTCTGTTTTATCGTTTTTCTGCACCCCCATACCCTCCTGTCCTCCCCTCCCCCGAAAAAAATATGTTTTTTTATATATTTTCAATTTTAGGTTTTTCATCTTCCGGTTTACATGTTCGAAATTTTACAAGTTTCAAAGTTATAAGTTCGGAGGTTTATGTGTTTGGAAGTTTACGCGTACCAAACACCAAAAAATGAATAAGATTACTACTTATTTTTTTGAAAAATATTTTCCACGGAAAACATTTTCCGTTATACCAAACACACCCTATGTCCTTATATCGGTTATTCTTCACAGAATATGTTCCGTTGATTTTTTGTTGGATATCCTAATTCTGTCGGTTTTGTCCCTCGGAAAAATATACGTGGTTTTCGTAGCCAGTTGTAGTAGTATACCATTAGCACCACAACTACTACAATAGTGGTAGCGGTGGTAATAGGGATGTCAAACGGTGCGGTACGGTTGCGGGGCAAACCCGCATAAACTCGTGAAGATTTCAACCCGCTCCGCATCACATAATTTGTTGTTTTCAACCCACCCCGCCCCGCTTAATTTTTATTATTATTTTCTTTTTGAATGAATTTGATAGTAAAAATTAAGATTCATAAACTTCTTTTTCAATTTTTCTGAAATAGTATTAATTTAATTTAAACCCAAATCCTATACAAGCACCTCCCTAACAAAACCAAGGTGACAGTGTCTTGCAGTTGTTACTTGTTACCATATCAAGCCTTGGTTTATCTTTTTTTTTCACTAATTGTTTGCAATTTAGGAAGACTTTTCTAAATTAATGAGTTTTCTGTTTAAGTTTTTGTCTTTTTTAATTACAATTGCTATAAGCTTGGTTGTTTTAACATTATTATTCCTGCTGTTATGAGTCGTTTGAAAGTTGAAACTTCAATCCCCAAATCATCAAGAAAGGAAAAGTACAAATAGCTCTTACTCCATCTTATTTATAAAGGTGAGAAACCATGTAATCTAATAAGTAAAATAATATATAGTACAACACTAGTAGACTGTTATAAGCAGCGTCAATGTAAAATTTTGAATTAGTATATGTTTCTTGGCCAAACCCGCAGCCATACCCGCGTCCTCCCTGCAAATTTTTTTTAAAAAAAAAATTCAATCCGTCCCGCCCTATGTTGCATCCACACCGCCCTGCACCTGCACCCGCACCGTTCCATTGCCATCCCTAGGTGGTAATAAGTTATAGGAGGAGGAGTAATGATACATAAATATATACATTGGCAGCGTAAAATAACTTTCGCCTTGTCAATATATTCGAACATGTTGTAACAAGTAATATACCTTATTTTTTAGGTTACTAATCTCCATTTTTTAGTAAAGATCACCTGCAATTATCTTTTAAGCGAGCTTATTAGTGTTAAAAAAATTACATTGTCCACGTAGAAGTTAAATTCTAAATATAATAATTTCTTTGTTAAATACAGTTTCAAGGATTTATTTGTCATATATATTTGGGCATGCGGAGGAGAGTTATAGTTAGATGACTAGTGTGGGAGCTCCTGTGTTTTGTCGGTTTGAGTGTTGGAGCTCTTTGAATGTTCTTTTGCAGTGTCTTATTTGAGTCCTAAGAACTGTTCTTCAAGTTTCCCTTTTTACATGAAAAGCATAAAATAGCAATTGTATATTAATCTATTCGTAAGGATTTTTAAATTGGTAAATCACAAGTTTTTCACTGGCAGGAATAAAAAATACCAATAAATAAGTACTGACAAGAGAATAGATATTTGAATGTCGGATCTATGTTCATATTCTAGCAATTTTTAATGATGTGTTTAGTTGGAATGATAACTTTGAACTGTAGAATCTACGGAAAGATAGGGAATGGAACAATAGCAGCGACAGTAACCGAAATTGAATAATTAAAATGATCATTGTAGAGTCTTGTTCAATAAAATGTTCTATATAAATAACACAAATTAAAATGAATTATTAGTAAAGTTTTAAGAGCGATCTAATTGATAATTTAGAGGAGGTGACTACTTGTAATGTAAGAGTTGGAGGCAGGCAAATTTAGCTCGTAACATGCACATGCTAAATTTGGCGTATACAGCTAACAAAAAGACTGGGGATTCTAGTACAACAATATATTTATATTATGTGAAATCACGAGTCTGCATTAAGATTTTGAAGAAGAAATAATATATTAGAAACTTACTGCCCTTCAGATGCAATACATATTCTGATGTAACGACCATAACATTCTCTCATATCTATGGCCAGGCATTTATAGGAATAGGAACTACAACTTGTCAAATAAACTTGTAAATGTACAATGATGGAGTTTTGACGATGATAAAATTGAAAATATCAAAAAAAGCAGTTTCACCTATAGCTGTCCAACGGGACGGGCCGGGATAGAATTTTACTAGGACAGGAAGGGACCGGGCCTATCCAAACGGGACAACCCGCTAGGCCCATCTCGTCCCACCAACAAACGGGACGGGACATGGGCCTTTTTAAAAAAAAATTAAATTTAATTATTTAAGCACTAAAGTTGGCAACAATTATCTTTTTTATAGATAGCAAAAGTTATTTTTTTAAAGTTGGCAATGACTAATTTTTTAAAGTTTGCAACGGCTAGTTCTTTTTACCTTTTTAATGAACTTAAAACTTAATAAATTATACAAAAACTAAGTAAAAAATTATAAAATATTAAAACAAAAGATTTGTAGCTAAATATTTTAGTAATTATAATAGACTTGTAGTTTATTTAATATAATCTCAAACTATTAAGTAACTAAGCAAGAATTCATAAAATAAAATTAAAAAAATTCAAGCCTAAAGCCTTTACTACTATCATAATAGACTAGTCTTTGTAAAGTTTCATGATTTAGTGGTTCTTTCGGATTAATATCATAATATATAAGGGTTTGGATAAAGGAAGTTTCATCAATATGAGTCATTTCGTCTATATACATTTTCTAACTCTAGGAAGAAAATTAGGATTACTACTACAACTAGCACCTTTACTACTTTTTTTTAAATGGGTTGAGCTTGCCAAATACTTTGTAGGAGCCATAATTTAAATACGAAAAGTAAACACAAAAATTAAACACTTAAAGTTAATACAAAAATTAAACACTAAAATGATACGCAAAAACTAAATATAAAAATTAGGATATGGAACGAGTGCATGATGATCAAATATTGAAACGTGAAGAAATTAC
The DNA here is from genome assembly GCF_000715075.1 of Nicotiana tabacum. NCBI lineage: Eukaryota > Viridiplantae > Streptophyta > Magnoliopsida > Solanales > Solanaceae > Nicotiana > Nicotiana tabacum. Next base: position 92,887,423 of record NC_134093.1, on the reverse strand, counting down.
CTAAAAACTTGCTCCAAATTCAAATTAATTTGAAGCTTAAAACTTGCTCCAAAAATTTGCCCAATACTTGAAACGTAGTTAATTATGAGAAAATTGAGAGAAGAATATAGAGAGAATATAAGAGATTAGAGAGAAAATGATAGATTTGTGGGGAAAAAATGAAGAAGGATGTGGGATTTTTATAGTTAAAAATAAGGCCAAAATATAATTTAATAAACTTAGGGGTTGAATTAAAAGTTTGGAAGGGTAGGGGTGTTTGGGGGCATTTTTGGGGCCAAAATATAATTTAATAAATTTAGGGGTTGAATTAAAAGTTTGGGAGGGTAGGAGTGTTTGGGGCCATTTTTGGCCATATATAGTTTTTACTAACGGCTATTTTTGAAAAATTAGTCATTGATCAATTATTCTTTCATTTCTTTTTTTAAACAAAAACTCGCGGGCTGCCGAGCCGGGACGGGTCGAGACCGGGCCCTTATCGGGCCAGCCCACCGGGACGAAATGTGTGGCCCGTCCCATCCGTTGACCCTTTAATCCCATATCCCATCCTCCTATACTTTTGCGGGACGGGACCGAGACCCCTAGTTTCGCGCTTTCACCAAACAGACTTGTGTCTTTTTGGGGTCTAGGGGAAAAATTTACGACACCCCGCAGTTACTTCTCCACCCAGTATATAATCAAAGATATATACAGAGATGTAACAACCGAAATTGTTAACTGATAAAGAGACAAGTACATGTCACAACAAGTCGAAAACTTACACACAAATTTTAGGAAAAGGAGAACACAAAGGTACTACTATCACTTAGATGCCAAAGCTCACTTCAGCTCGACAATCCAACCCATCTTATCCTCTGATAGTCCCATTTGTAGGCTAGTAAGAGCAGAATATAATTGTTGTGATACACGACCAACCCCATCACTTCCATATGTTACCCTGCAAAAATGTAAACGAGCAAGTCTTTAATCAAAACCTTCCAAACCTAGATATTTTTTTCCTTCTAAAGTCAGCATAGATATCCACACGTGTTAGTGTAGTTTGTGATTGGAAAGAGAAGAAAAGGCAAGTGTAAATTTTAAATAAAAAGATGATGGTTGAAGGTACTGTCAAAAAGTTGCATGTTCCAACAGTCGTGTTTTAAGGTATTATGAAATTACCTTTCACCTCCAAAACCTAGTTGAAGTCAGAAATTAATTCTCTCATTAATATTCTGAAAAACTCAAATTGTGTTACTGGGGAAAATTCAAGTTTTGCTGAACTTGGATTTCATTTTGGCTTAAATCCTTCTGAACATAGATTACTCTATCAAAGCCATTGCCCATTAGTTTTCTATTTCTCCCAAGTTTATTTTCCCAACAATACGAACATTCGCATTAGTATTCATGTATTGAAAAGGATATGTTCATGGCCGTCTCACTCGCTGCAGCAGGAGGGAAACAAAACTAAAAAGATAATACACTGAAAATGGTTATATTAATAATGATGTTAATCCATTCTAATTTATGTATATACCTTTTGCCCATGCGAGTAATGCTGCCCACAGGAGATACAACCACTGCAGTTCCTGTGCAGAACACTTCATCAGCACCAAGCAATTCGTCCACAGATACATGCCGTTCTTCAACCTACATTAAAATACTATGGTGTTAGAATAATAGTCCTGTCATGCATGAAGCATTTAGTGACTGGCTCTGCCAAGTGAACTACTTGCAGAAAATAAAGGAAGTTCCCATTCTTTCCCAAATTCATTTGGTTTTTTTAAAGATAGATCCAATCCCAAATTCAATTGTTTAATGGTAAGGTAAAGTCCATCATTATGTCACGAACCTAATCATCAAAACGTCCTTGCTACAAATTTGACTCACTGTGGGAAGAACTGAATTTGTTCTTCCAGCCCGATGACCAACATATATGCCATAGTTATTGAAGTTCAATTCTATCACTCAATAGTTCTGTCTAGGTGATTTAAGCAATGGAGAAACATTGCCCTTGTTGCATAAATTAGAGATTGTAAGCCAAACTTTTCACAGCTAACACTAGAAAACAACTCTTGGTTACGTATGTCCGCAATAGGGGTGTCAAATATGGCCCAAAGATTGATGACGCGCCCAACTCGCCCAGAATTGCATGGGTTGGGCACAAGATGAATTAGAAGTGGGCTGTGTCTGGGAAGTGTCGAATAGCACCCCAAAAAAAAAAAGAAATCCAGCAAAGAAGAAAAGGAAGAAATTTCATGGGAAGTGTCGAATAGTACCAAAAACAACATGCACCTAAGATGTTACAGAGACAAATAAATGATTAATATACTGACAATTTCTTATTTTTCGGAGGAATTGAATGGTAGGAAAAAGGAAACAAAAAGAGAAAAGGAATATGAAATGAAAAAGGAAAAGAAAAACATAAGGAAATGAAAGAAGAGAAAAGTAAAGAGATGAAAAAGCACAATTTGAAATTGTCAAAGACAGAATGCTGATACGGTAAGTCTTTACCATACTGGTATTCTTTCCAAAACTTCATTTTTTTCATGTCTTTTTTATTTATTTATTTTAATTTTTTTCCTTTACTTCTTTTCTTTCCTCTTTTTTCTTTAGGTGCAGTAGGCGTAAAACCAATTTACTAACGGAAAGAAATCAAAAGGTTATATTATTTCCTTTTTCTTTTCTTTTTTTACAACTCATATTTTCCTCTCTTTTTTGTTGCTATAACTCATATTTTCTTCCTTTTTTTGGATTTCATGAAAGTTGACTTGTGTCTTCCAGAACAGAACTGTTGTGATTTGGTGAAATTTGTTGATGCAGTGAATTTCTGGGTCTTGCTTTTCCTCCTAGAACTCCATTATTCTTATTGCACAGTTGCCTATTCTGTAGCATTTTAAGGAAGATCATGAATACCACAATTCAGCTTACAACAGAAAAAATGGAGTTTATTCTTAATGATGTGTGTTACTAACTTAATATGGAGTTTATTCTAAATGATGTGTGTTACTAACTTAATATGGAGTTTATTCTGAACGATGTGGACTTGATAAAGCGATGATAATGTCCTGCGACCTTGATGGCTACATGTACTTGGTATGCGTTTTTCTTATTCAGAAAAATCTGTCATTCTTAAATAAAGGGACAATTATATCTGATTTTCATGTGTCATTATCCAGGTAATTAAGAAAAACAGAACCACTTTGCCATCAACTACATTTTTCATCGGCCCGATACCATTCCTTCTACTGCAAGCAGTCCATAACTAACTTTTTTTCTTAATTCCTTGTCATGTTGGAAAATGTTTTATGACTTTATAGATGTAAGTCTTTATTCCGAATCCTGAACCTTTGTATTGTAGCTCTACACAGGTCATGGGCATATACACACTTGATGAAAGAGAAGGTCAATGAAAATCCGAAATGGTCCAGCTATCTCTTCCCATGCATTTTTGGTCATGAGGCTGCAGATTATGTACTTTCGTGATCTTTCAATTGGAAGTTTTAGCTTCCTTTATGCTAAATAAGACCATTTGTTTAAAGACCTTTCTCTTGGCACACAGAGAATCAAAAATTAAGCCGAGAGTCTATCGGAAACAGCCTCTCTACCCTCACAAGGTAGGGGTAAGGCCTGCGTACACACTACCGTCCCCAAACCCCACTTGTGGGATTACACTGGGTTTGTTGTTGTTGTAGTAGAAAGCGTTGGTGAAGATGTGACTGAGGTCCAGGCAGAATGCAAGCTTAATTTGAAGGAGTTTTGATAGATGTTAACAAAAATCATATTTCAATTGGGAGTTGACAAGTCATGCTTATGTTTCAAGCTTTGTTTTATCATTTGGAGCTAAAACAGTAATGAGAACAAGGGATTCTCATACAAGCTGACATTTATAAAAAGCCTAGGGATAAAATGGAAGCAAATGAAAAAGAGATGAAGATGAATTCTGGAAAATGATTAGCATATTTTTCTTGCTGTACCTTGAAAATTGAAGGCTGCCTTGTGAACATCTGGAGTGAGTTATAGGTGGGAAATTGCTCTAGAAACGTATTTTCTTTTCAAATTAATTAACTGATTTGTTTTTGTTTGATTTCGAATGGTAGAATTGTTGGAGGTATCTAATTCAACATCCAGATTTCCATGTGTTCTTTTACATTTCATTAAGGGCCTAAAGTTATTTCTGTTACGATCTCCTTCCGAATTTTGTTATAATCTTAGTCGGATTTAGTGTAACGATCTTCTTTTTTGTTCTTCGTAGACTTCAAATTGTACAAATGTTCTAATACTCTTTTGATAAACAATTTTCTTTCTAAAATTTTGCATGAATCTATCTATAACCACGAGAATGCTACAGTATTTAATGTATACTATTTTCGAGGCTTACAAACTCTGACTTTATAATTTATTGCTGTTTTATTCATCTATTTAAAAATTGAGTGATTATTACAAATGGAGAAGGTGGAGGTCTTGAATTAGACAATTAATTAACAAATAATGAAGTTACATAACATCCACGCATTGATCAAGTAGTCGATGAAGATAATATGTCTATGTGTATGTGTATTTGACTATTTGATCAAGTTATGCCAAGGAAAAAAAAACGTTCTTCTCCAAATTCATGCAAGCACACTTAATTGGTTAGAAAAAGTTTATTTTCTTTTTTAAAGGTATGATATTAATTATTTAGCAATTATTTTTAAAAGATTGATTAGTTTGCTTTTAAAATCACAAAGCTTTTTCTAGGATTCTTGTGGGTAAAAGGTTTCTCTGGCTTACTTTTTCTTTTTTGCAAATAAAAAATATATACTATCTTGTTCATTTATATTTGGCTATTGCACAGGGGTACCTCAAGGGGAAGGCTAGTAAAGTGTTTGCTTCCCCAAAATTTCTCGACCCCAAAAAATTTTAGTAGTGGATTTTATGATTTTATTTTCACTTAGACACTATTGAAGTTTGTAAAAAAGAAAAATAAAAGTATAAAAATCTTTAGAAAAAAAAGAAAGAAAGACTGTCTACTTTTTACTAGTAGAAATATTTCAGAATTTTGAGTTAAACTACTCAAATCTTCACATTAGAGATAAAGTTTTTTACAATAATATCTAAGGTAGTATATTGCAAACACATGGTTAACATCATATTAACTTGAATTATTTCCTACCGATATAAGTAATATTATCTGAAAAGGGAAAGAAAACATTAACAGCATATGTGTATATATACTCTATTGAAAAGATTAAGGTCTTTTATTAAAAGAATTCTTAGGCAGGAGATTTAGAAAAAAGGATGCAGGGGCAGATAAATTGGTTGTCCCAGTGTATTGTTATTGTTAATATTAACCGTAATTGCCAAATTACCCATTTTACTGATATATACACCCAATTCGCATTTTAGGATCTAAATTCTTTCTTTTGGGGTTTTTACATAAAAATTAAGTTTACATTATAATCAAATTTTAAATAATTATGAGCTATATCAGTATAAATCAAAATTACAAATATAAAGACGATATCTATAATTAAAGGGGAAGGTGAAGATCTTAAATTGCTTGATGTGATAAAGTGTAGGACAATCCCATGGGGCCTGTGGTTGATTTGATGATAGTAAACACTACACTCTGGACTCAGTGTGGCCACAATTTAGTATGTGGTGGTGGTCAAACAATTTATATAACACTTTGTGGCAAATTTTTTTTAATTTCGTTGTCCATAGATTTGTTATTCATGCGTTTAATTATTAGTCTTTGACTACACATACATATTAGTATCATTTCTCCATCTACGTCTTTCACATTAAAGCCCACGCTTTATTTGCGCTTTGCGTTTAAAGCCCCAATAGTCCTTAGAGCGTTTTGCACTTTTCGCCTTTGATAACACGGTAATGACTATGCATTAGTGGGATTCTAACGTAAATAGTCTTTTCATCTAGTATTTTTTTTCTTTTCTTTCTCAAATATAAAAACGGTAACACTCTTACTATTTTCCTTTCTTTTTTTTTTTAGAAAATGAAAGTCAAGGAAATTTATCATTATAAAAAATGTTCCACAAAAATATAAATAAACTTGACCATTCAAAGTCTATACTTTGATTTACATAATGACTGGACGCCAACAAATATATTTATTACAATAATTCCATATGTTTAAATTCCATATAATTTATTTATTGCAATATTTCACCACTCCCGCCACTTGAGCCACTCACTTGCAATGAAAAGGTAAAGGTTGTTCAACATAATATGCATAATGTTTTTAGAGAGTACTTGAAATGTCCAATTTCTGGTGTTAATATGGTGGGAAGTAGTAGTGGTAGATGTGATATTGAATGGTGAATGAAATGGATGAGTTTGATATTTTTGAAAGTCCATTTCAAAAATACAACTAAATTTTACCTTGGAAGAGCCCGTATTGGTTCGCAAAGGAAATGAAGATCTAGATGTGCTTAAGTTTTGGAAGGATAATAAGATCAAATAACCGGAATTCTCACTGATTGCATGTGATTTGTTAAGTATTCATATCACTATTGTTGCATCCGAGTTTGTTTTCAGCATTGGAGGTCGTGTCAATGATAAATATAGAGTTCTATTTTACCTTAGAATACAGAAGCTAAGTTGTGTTCGCGAGATTGGCTTTATGGTCATCAAGGTAAAATATTATCATATGGAATTTGTTTTATAAAATCATTCTTGTAGCTTGACAATTTTTCTTTAATATGTATGCATATAGCTACAGTTCATTTTGAAGAGGAAGATCATTGCAATAGACGTGCAGAAAATTGCTGCCAAAACTTTCAGTTAGCTTGGTGATATCTGCAGGTTTTCGTTCTTCTAACCTTCCGCAGATACATTAGCAGCTAAGTTAGACATTAGACAATACTTGTGGTTTTTTGTCGGAGTTCGGGAAGAAATGGTCATTATTTGTTTTTAATTGGGCGAACGAGTTTTTATCCTCTTGGAGAATAGTTGTCCTCACTACAAGGCCTTTGTTTTTCTGTTTCTTTCTCCGTAAATGACTTGCCAGTGACAATTGGAATTGATTTTCATAGTATTGGTATAACCTTTTGTGCACACTCCATTGTTATTTTCCTCTAGTTTGTTTGTATCGGACATGGATTGTTTATTTGATTAGTTTGCTTGTTATCCTTAGATTGTGATTATAGAACTTCCATACATTTGTGTAGTTAATGAATCCTATAGATGATGACCCAATGACCCAAAGAGATAAGAATTCAATGAAGTTGGATGGGTTCTTGATCAATCTTTCTTGCCATTAATTGGTTTTACTTGTAGGTAATGTTGATTAAGCTGATAATGTGTGCAGGCATGCTGCGACGATTGGTTCTTTATGGAGTATTTGTGGATATCTTGACCGGTGCAAGCCGGCATGCTGCGACGATTGGTTCTTTATGGAGTATTTGTGGATATCTTGACCGGTGCAAGCCTGTTGTTTCTATTGGAATGTAGAAGGAGCAATTAGTTTTCTCTAATGGATTTTCTTAAAGTTTTATCATGGCAGAATAGCCTCGTAGACACTTGTACTTGTTCGTGTTTGTCACCCCGGTCCCTATACTCAAAGAAGATTCATTTAGACACTTATAGTTGTTCAAAATCAATGTTTTAAACCCCTCTGATCATTGACCAAGTCTATGTGACCACTTAATTGTTGAACTGGACAAAATCGTGTATTTCACGCGTATAAGGAGCGTGAACATAAAATATTTATGATTAAAATAAGCAAAAAAGAAAAAGAAAAATGCAAAAAATCAAATTTCTCTTAAGTTATGCCGCCCACCAAGGAACCCCCCCCCCCCTCTTTTCTCTATCTCTCTCCCTTCTTCACGTTACTCCTCTTCCCCCATTTTAACCCCAAACCCACAGCAACAGAACCCTTCCCACCATATCTTCATCCAAACAATGACATCCTTCGTCGCCATAAAACCAAAACATCTACCAGATTTGCAGCAACGTTTGGGGAATTTTTTTTCTCACATCCTCATTCCCCTACTTTGGAAAATAGGCTTTGCAAAGAAATGAAATAGAAATAGTGAAAGAAGATCGCCGGTGAAACCTATTTTCTAGTTTTCCTGTAATGAAATTTCAAAAGGTTTTGGGTGATGTTGGTCTTTCGGGTGGTCATTTTTGATGGCCGGTTCTTCTTTTGGTGGTTGATTGGTGATGCTATGGTGGAGTGTTGGTTGTGAAGAAGCTTTGTAGGTGAAGGATGATCGAAGAGGGGTCGCACGCGGTGGTGGTTAGGAGATATTTAAGATTTGTGGTTAAATACAACGAATTTGAATGGTAAATGTGCGGGGAATAATGGAGAATAAAAATGGTGAGGGAGGAGGAAGGTGGAATAAGAAAAAAGAAAATGAACAATTTTAAAATAATGTGAAAAATAAATTAATAATGATGTGTAACAGAAAACTTGACGTGGCCACTGATGCGTCATCCATGTCAGAGATTTGAAGAACACGCAAGGTGAGAGGGGTTTAAAATATTGGCTTAGAACAACTATAAGTGTCTAGATGAAACTTTATTGAGTATAGGGACCGGGATGTCAACGCCAACAAATACAAGTGTCTGCCAGGCTATTCTGCCTTTCATCATCACATGAGGTTTAGGTTCATAGGGAGGAGTTAGATTTGTCAACGAAGGTGATAGATTAGTTTCTAACATAGCTTATGCAAACTTGGGATTCTATTTTGTTGGTTCATTGTTGCTAAGAACTGTGTGTGTGCTGCAAGAAAATTGTTTGGAAGTATATCTTGGTTCTACGAATTGCAATTTTAGTGCTTATAACAATGGTCTTGAAATGCTTGAGCATGGGAGTGATATGCAAAAAGATTTTTGTAATTAGGCTGATTTTGAGCCTTTCACGTAGTTTTGTGTACCATCTTTGGTACTTCTTTTATTGAAAATCTTTATTTTGTCAAAAACTGATTGAAGCATACCTATTAAGCTGGCAGTTGATATGTTGTTAACACTATTTGGGCTGATCCATCATTGGAGTTTTATATTACTGGAAGATAATTACATTACAAAGTTTAAATGTGAGGCCTGATCTAGATCATTGAACTTGATATCTGTTGTATTTTAAGTGGGTCAAATTGGGCAGTCATGACCCAACCCGCTTTTTAGCCCATTTTAGCCCAATTAATTTTATTTATTAATTCAACCCATTTTGACCCGCTTAATTTCAGCCCAACCTGCCCGTTTGACACCCCTAATCCGCAACATCTTTGTTGCTCATCCACTGAAAATGTAAAACCCATAATTATCTTCATTTAACTAAGTCAATCTTATATGCTAAGATTGGGTAAGCACAATATTCATTTCTTCTGAGTCTTCTAGACTGGTGTTCATTACAAATATGACGAACATCATCTTTACGTCTTCCTTAGTTCAGTTACAGGGTCTATATATTCTTATATACCAAGGCTCTCAAATAATTCAACTTTAGAAGAAAAAAAAAAGGAACTCCAAATGCTTGCACCGTAATGAAACACAAAAAGTAAGTATTCATACCATTACGCGATGGCAAGTAGGATTAGTACTCAAGCATGTTTATGTAAAGGCAAACAGGGGTACCTGAAATCCTTGGCTTACAGCTACATCAATTATGCTCTTTCGTGTAATACCAGGAAGAATGGTTCCTTCAATTGCAGGAGTTGTTATCAGATTGCCCTGAGAAAATAGTATTTAAAAGAAATAGTTGCCTTCATCAATATGATAATGTGTAAAGAAGTTTGTGCAGAGAATTTAAAGTATCCATGTAGGACAAATGCACTGTTTGACAAAAACTTGGTGAATCTTAATAACTGTACTCCTCTCTAGGCTAGCAACAATTTATATTTTTTTACCCACCATATTCTTAACATGCACAGATAAAATTGACGTAGTATTATACCTTCACAATGAAAACATTACAAGAGGAAACCTCCTCTAGATATCTTTTGTTTACACTATCAAGGTACAGAACATCAGAGTAGCCTTTTGCTTTAGCAGCACTCTGTGCCTTCAGAACCTGCATTTGAAAACCCAAAGATGAAAATGAAATTGTCAACAATTGCAGATTTGACTTTAAATACTCAATAAAAGCAACATGTCTCAATCCCAAGCTTGTTTGGATCAGCTATATGAATCCTCAATACCCGTTTTGGTCCATTTAGACTCATTTCATTCCAGAACTATAAGTTAGGTATCAGATAATTAGAAGCGCAAATCATTTTTGCTACTCATGATCCCGCTCCCCTTTAAAGTTAGGTATTTCCAGGAAATAATATGATTCTAAAACTACAACCGCTTGTAGTCACATTAAGTGTAACACAAGAGTGAAAGTCTCAAAGTATCGAGGAATAAGATAGACCACTCTAGGTCAGTTTACGTTAGATACTTCCATAGAATAACATGATTATAAAACTATAACCCACCTTGGAAAATATCAAGTGTAACCAAGATATAGGATAGACCACTCCATGTCAGTTGCACAAGAATGCAGAATTTGAATTAATGACTTCATATGCTTGTTAGATGGAATTTAGAAGTTCAAGGAGAAAGCAGAATGCAGAGGACTTTATCATATTCAAGGAAGAACAAAGGCTGAGGATGGTGTCAAAAAGGATAAAGCATGCTAAGTGGGACCTCATGAATTATCATTTTCAATCCCCAAGAAGAAAATGGAACTAACTCAGGCTCCAATTAAGGCTTTCAGCATGATAAACTTTGTGTTACATAAAGAGAAATCTGAAATAAGCTAAATTTCCATAAACCTAGCTTACTGCAGCATAATTTCCTATAGTCTTGACTCCTCCAGTTCCGCCAGGAGTTGCACGGTGCATTTCTGTCTCAATTACTAAATTTATTGGTGCCATACCTTCCTGCCAAGAAAGTAAAATGAAGTGACCATAGAGAGGGACCAACTCATATCATGACTATTGGAACACAAACATGGGATTTTACAACAAAATATGCCATGCTCACTCGAAGTTTGAGAATTAACAATAGGCCTACATCTTGCTATCGTTTCTATATTCCTTACTGACATCGTAATATTTTTCCCTTAAAGTAGTAAGAAGATTGTGAGAAAGTGTATCATAACTCGTTAACTTTGTTATGTTCCTTCAGATTTTAACTTAATACATCAGCTGTAGTTGACAGTCCCGGCATTTGCTACAACCATCAACATCAAGGACTTAAATTCATACAAACTTGAACATTTCAAAATTTAGTCAAAAGAAAATCCGGATCTAATGAATATTGTGATATCATTCAAATTAAAACTTCATAAAACGGCATCTTACATCTAATTCCAATCCATTCTCATGTTACTCAATCAGCAACTCAAACTTTCCTATAATAACAACAACAAACCCAGTGTAATCCCACAAAACTTTCCTATAATATGAAGTGTAATAAACAAAACAACAGCAGAAACTACTACATATATAATTTGTGCTCCACAGCCCCCACCCCCACCCCCCTCTTCCTCGGGGCAATACTTTTAAATGTATATTTGAGAAGAAGATTGGTTTTGGAGGAAGGAAGGAGGGGAATAATCAACCTGTTATCTCTGTGACACCAGTAATATCATGGATCATGATGAACTTAAACACTCATCTATTCAGACAATTTAGCAGTAAGACTTCCTCATTTATAGGCTTTGAATTTTAGGAGTGAAGCATAATTTATAAAATAGACCACAATGATATATCCTTTTACATCTCCAATAGGAACGAATATTGACAGAAGTTTTATCAGGGTAATCTACGGGAAATGATACTTCACAATCAGAAGGGTGAATTCATCATTTTGTTTTCTGCAAAATCTGTAGTTTGCTGTACAAGTTTTGAAACATCTCGCAAAGATGGACGTAGTCCTTGAACGGAAAAATTAACTTGATGGGTAATCTCGTACATAGCGAAGAAAATATGTAACAAAATTTTGCAAAACAGGAAAGGTTCTTGGTACATGCATCCAATGAAGGCAATAAACCAAATAAGCGCAAAGTCAAATAGATTTGGATTTGAAGTTCTCTCAAGTAAAAGGTGCATGCACCCTTAGCATCTACGTTAAGCTATTCTTTTTACCAATTATTAACACTTTCAAGGACTGATATAATAAGAGAAAAACTGAAAGAAGCAGTTGTGAACCCAAACGAAAAGTTACAGTCGAAGCCTGGGGTGTGATCCAACCAACTGCCAGTACACCAGTAATAAGCTTTCTTAATTAGCATCTGATAGGAATTCAAAAAAGAAAAAGAAATTTAAACTCCACTCTGCTATTCATACTGCCACACGTCCACACATCTCTACTCATGCCATTTCAAGTTACTCTCTTTTTCACTTAAACATTTTATGCAGCAACGCTTGCTACTATATATACATATATGCACACCAAACAGGGGATAATACTAAGAAGTAGGGTAAAAATCTCCACATACATCCTTTTTACAGAAACATTCAAACTGATGAACATGGTTTAATTACACTTCAAGCATCTAAAGCCTATAAAATTCAACTTTTAAGTAGTCAATTGCCACAACTTATGACAATATAAAAGGTGAAGGAAAGACCAAAAGGAGAAGAAATCCAGATGTGCGATGCCTATGCATCAAAAAAGAAGACACATGTAAGTCAAGGATGCTGAAAAAAGTACCTTAAAATTGTTTCCCACAGGTGATACATAAATCAGAAATGTGTACTCAGGAGCTGGAGCAACACCAAGAACAGCTCCACTCCCCATAAGCAGTGGTCTTATATATAATGAACCTTTACCTGGAGGAGGAATCTGAAGTAAGGAATTGAAGTCAGGACAGAAATCTCCCAATAACAGGATTTCACACTAAGATTGAAGTGACTCATTTACCCATCTTTCATTTGCTAAAACAGTGGCTTTTACTGCTTCCACAAATTGTTCAACAGATGGTGAAGGCATGCATATACGTTCTGCTCCCATCTTCATGCGCAGAGCATTTTCTTCGGGTCGAAACAGCAATATATTACCATCATGTCTTTTATAGGCTTTTAAACCTTCAAACAGTCCCTGTCGATATTTCTAAAAGCATTTTAAGTAACGTTTGACAGATGAAAATATAACACTAGTCATGAAAATGAATAACATAAGCAATGTATTTAAGATTAAGAAAAAGGTTGCTTGGAGTGAAAATCAAGACCAAGACAAGGTGCAAAACAGACCTGTCCATAATTTAATATCCCAGCAGATGGGCTCAACTCAATGTTCCCAAAACGTTGTAGCTCACCCTTAGAAAAGTTTTCATCTCGAGAACATTTCATGATATACATATAATCAGTAGGCGTAATGCTAAAGCCAAGGTTGTCCCAATCGATGTTGGCTAATTCAGGTGTTGCGCTGTTTTTATAAAGAAAACACACCTTTTATCAGTTGGTCTACAAGCAAGAAAACAAGAAAGGCACCAGATCTCTATTTTTTTTCTCTATCTTTTTTTTGTGATCAAACAAGCAAGGCACTTGATAGACTGCCTGAAAATAAAAGATTGTAAAATTACAGCTAAATGTGTTGATGTATCAATGTTAGTAGGCTCTACTTTTATGTTTTTGTTGTTAGAATTGATGTATTTTGAAGTGTGGTTGCATTGAATGAAGGCCGGTTCAAAGGCGGGGAGATTTAACCACCTCACCTTCTCAAGGTTAGTAAGTAATATCTTCAGTATCTGCAATGATTAGCCAATGATCCAATGAGGCTGTTGAGGTTAAAGTTCAGGCCCCTAAAATAAATAGGTCTTAGGCCCAATAAAGGCATATTCCTCTCCAAGCTTATGTTGGTTATGCGTCACTAGTTCGTGACAATGTGAGTATTTGTTTCTTTAGTTGATAGTGCATATACCTAAGTTGCTCGGACTCTTCACTTTCAGTGCCGCACCCGTGTCGACACGACGTGGGTGTGGGTGTGGGTATGGGTGTGGGATCCGTGTCGGATCTGGTCAACCGATTTTGGGTACTTTGACCAAAATCAACGGAGAAATTTGGGACAGATACAATGATTTTTGAAAACAAATCAAAAGATAGGGTGATATGGAAGAAAATGGAATACCTTGTATATATAAATTTCTATGTCAGTCCTTTTTCTTTTATCTCCTTCTAAAATTCTACTCTTGTTCAATATTTTCTCCTTCTCGGAATACCTTGTAAGTTCTCCACATAGTGTCTCATAATTTAGACATAACTTTATAACTCTATTTTTAAATAATTGAATTATTTTTAGCTGAATCCCCGCACCCGTATCCGTACCTGGATCCGTACCCCCGAATCTTTAAATTTAGATCATGAAGGATCTGACCTCTAGATCCGCACCCGTATCGGACACCCGCACCCGAGTCCGAGCAACTTAGGCATATACTACACTATTCTTTTGCCCCAAAAGAGAAAGAAAAGTAGTGATTATTCCATGATGCGCAAGACATTTTGTACTTCCTCTTTTTCTTATTCAGATATTTTCCAAGCAAAGCAACATATAACATACTTTGAGTCTGTCTCCCAAAATAAATAGTTGCATCTCTAGGAAATTTAGCTTATTCAGGATGTGCAATTTTTTTTTCTTTTTTAGGTATGGTAAACCCAACCCTCCGAACCTTCCTTCCAAGAATCAAAAGTGGTCCTTTTCCACTTTGCTCCATTAGCGACTTGAACTCCCAGCGTCGTAGTTGGAGGTCCTCCCTTATGCAGTCGCGCCACCTTATATACCAATAAGGAAAATAGCATATTTATGTAATTTAGCTTATTCTCGTTCCTCACACTATAGCTACCTAAATTCAGCTCATTTCATCTTCATGTGCTATTTTCGGGGGGGGGGGGGGGGGGGGATAGGGCCAGTTACAAACGAAAAAAAAAACGAAATTAGGATAAGGTCTCATTTGTTTTTATTAAGATTAAGAAGTCTTAGGACTGAGAAGTAAACTGACTCCAACATTCATTTCCATTTTGTTTTTAAGCCTATTGGCCGACATTGGCATTAAAACTTAATGAAGTCATTCACATATACCTACTTTCTTTATTCATTTACTAATACTTACGGTTGAAAAAGAACCGGACTTTGTTTTTATTAAGATTAAGACGTCTGAATCTGAATAAACATCTGAATATTAATATGTGCATTAAGATTAAAACGTCCGAATCTAAATACACATCTGAATATTAAGATGTTGTATTAAGATCTGAATACTGAATAATTAAGACTGTTTGTTTTCTCTACATCTGAATGTGTAAAATTTGTCTTTATTTAAAAATTAATAAGTATAAATTAAAATCAAATAGTACTAATTATTCTAATACTATATTAATAAAATATTTTTAAAAAATTATATGGTGGTTGGTGGTAATGAGGGCTAACATTGATGGTTGTGGGTGCTGACTGAGTAGTGGCTGGTGGTGGCGTTGGTTGATAGTGGTGATTAAAGGTAGTAGATGATGGATAACAATAGTAGTTAACGCTGGTGGTTGATAGTGGTGGTGACTGATAACAGTGATGTGATATATATTGGTGGTTGATAGTGGTGATTAGTGATTGTTGTGGTAATGGAGGTTGGTGGTGATGGTTGTAAATGATAGCTAGTGGTAGTAACAACTGACATTCGTGTTTGGTAACAGTGGTGATTGTCTGAGGATAGTGGTAATGGGTGGTGGGTCGTGGGTGGTGATAGTCTATAATGATGGGGGACATCGATAACAATGGTGTTAGTGATTAGAGGTGAAAATGTAGGAGTAATAATAAAATATCAATTTTACATAAATTCTTGAATGTATAACATCTTAATGATATTAAGACTTTGTTACAAATCTTAATCACTAAGATCTATTTAGACCCATTAAGTGGTTGTAAAATTGAAAAAAACAAGCAGACTTAATGATTAAGATTCAGATCTAAAAAACAAACGCACTTAATAACTGAGATCTGAATGATTAAGATTCAGACCTCCATTAAGTGCAAACAAATGAGGCCTTAGTGTAATTTAGGTTATTTTGGTTCTGTGAAAGGTAGCCATCTATTTCAGATATTGACATCTTTATTTACTAATCACAAAGCATATGTGTGATTAAGCTTTGCCGGCCACAACTAGTTTAGAATTGAACAATAGTTGATTGATTCATGTAACTTAGTTCATTCTAGTTGCACAATAGCCACCTTAATTAAGGAAATTTCGAAAGAAACGAACTCACAAACAAGACCTTAAAGTTATCACTTTTTAAAGAGAGTAGTTTCACGGCACCCAAGGGCGTGGCCTAGTGGCGTATGAAGTGAGAGAAAAATCATTAAGTCTCAGGTTCAAATTCTAGCGGAGGCAAAAAATAGTACTCCCTCCGTTCCAATTTATGTGAACCTGTTTAATTGGGCACGGAGTTTAAGAAAAAATAAAAACTTTTGGGATTTGTGGTCCTAAAAAATTCAAAAAGGGCCCCAGAGTATTTGTGTGGTAATAAAAGCTTCTCATTAAGGGTAGAATTGTAAGTTTAGACAAAATTGTTTCTAAATTTAGAAAGGGGTCATTCTTTTTGGAACGGACCAAAAAGGAAATAGGTTCACATAAACTGGAACGGAGGTAGTAGGTGAATTCTTTTTATCTGCCTAAGCCTTAGCCGCCAAAGTTACCCAATACTTATGTTGGTTAGAGGTAACAGGTAATCGATGAAATAGGCGAGGTACGTCTAAGCTGAACTAGACACCACCGTCATAAAAAAAAATGAGAGTACTTTCATTAAAAATAGCCGAGATGCCACGATGGACTTTCTTAGCTCATTACACATATTGTAATATGAGAGTATTTGTTGCTGATATCTATATAATTATAATTACTTTTAACAATAAAAAAAAATGATTATTTTTATTTTATTTTATTTTTTGACAATTGACTGGTTTTGAATATACTCAAAATTAACAAAATAGCAATCCAAATGTACAAATCAAAACAATAAAGAAGGGAAATAGATTTTCGGAGCGGGACGTTTAAATTGTAAAACAAAAGCAGCAAAAGATTAAAAAGAGAACTCCTGAAAAACTAAAAAGATAAAGAAAAAATTACCTTGCAGGAGAGGCAACCTGAAGAGCACTCCCATTGTTTTGGGAGCTATTACTACTATAAGAAGCAAAATGTGACTGCTTCCGAAGCTGAAAACAAAAAATTAACCAAAATCAACACATACATGCACAGATTTACATAAGGATTTAAGTTATAAGTTAAAAGAGTTTGAGTTATACACATTGTAACATATCTTATTTTCAAAATTACAAATTCCACATTTTAAGGAACTTTGAGTGTAAAGAAAAATTTATACTCAAGTTAACTTAAACTCAAAATTTATAACTTGAACTCAAAGTACACAAATTTAACAAATACAAGCACTATATAGCAACGACATTTCGAATTGAAAGTAAAGTAGCTAATAAGAGTGAAAAAAGGACATTAGAGGAGCGGAGAAAAAATTAACCTTTAAAGGGAGAAGAGAAAAATGGCGGTTGTCGATGAAGGAATTAGAAGGAGGGAGTAGCTTAATAGCGGTTCGTGATGGGACGAGAAGGTGATTACAACTGGGTTGCGGATGAAGCCCTAAGAATGCGCCGCCGTTCTCCATTGATCTGTTCTTCTGGAGTAGCTTCCTGTGCTTGAGACTTTGACCAGTTGCGTTTGTTTCAGCAATTTAAACGTTTTGAGTATATCTCCACGTATTCGGGAAATTATATGTTCTCACTACCAAAGGTGGCTAACAGGCCGGGTTGGCCCGTTCCGGACCGGATCAGACCGGCCCGGTGTATTGCGGTCGGATAGGGGCGGGCTATTGAAAGTCACACCAAGTTGTAATCGGTTACGTTAGTTTATCCAAATTATTATTTTTTTGGTATTTGATCGTTGGCAACGGTCACCTCCGTTGCCCAACGGCCTGATTTGCAAAATAGCTCTTTTGGGGCTTTTTTTTAAAATAGTAATACCTTTATTATTTATTAATGTAACCCTTTGAAAAATTATAAATAGACACTCCCCCTCTTTATTTTTTCACTTATCTCTCAATTCTCAAATCTCAAATTCTCAATTGTCATTCTCATTCCTCTCCTAAATTGCTATCAACTATTTGGCTCTCATTTTTTTTTTGAATTCTATTTGTGGTGTTATTTGAACTTTGAAGAATTGAACCTTAAAAAAGTTGGAGTAGTAACGACTAACGAGCAAGTTCATTTGTGGTAATGTCGGAGTTACGAAATCAAGACTTCAAAATTCATCAAGTGTTCAATTTATTGCGTAATTCGGTATAGTCGTTTCAACCTTTTCTCTTAATTAATTTTTTATTTGCATATTTAATTTTTATTAGTTTTAAATTTTAGTAGCTAAATTTTCACAATATGTTTAATGCTGCAAAATAAATTTATAATAGGGTTGCTAATCGGGGTAATTAGAAAAATAGAAGAAAAAAGTGCTACTTCAACTTCTGGTAGTAATATAAATGACTTAACAAATATTTCTGAAACATCGCCTCATAATAATATAGATTATGAACAATTACATGAAGATTGTGGTATATAAGATAATGAATTAGGAATTAAAAATGAGACACTACTTACACCTATTACTTGTTTGCTAGCCTAGTCACAAATCTTAGTAGTTTAATTAGTGAAATTGATACCTACCTTTGCCTGAAAGATAAATTTAGCTAGCGTTTGATCATAGATTCCAAAATTTATTTTTAAAAAATTAATTTCGGTAAAATTTGGTTTGAAGATGTAAATCTGTTTGGACATAATTTTTTAAAACATATTTCATCTTTTTTGGATAAACATGAAATGTAACTTATACCCATAAGTTCTAAAAACTATAAATAAAGTACCCAACAATACAAAACAAATAAATTTGCTAATCTTGTATATGCAGAACTTTCGTCAATGCCATTCATTATCATTATCACAAACTATAGTCCTGAACATAGATAAGTTTGGCACAAAATTATCATTTTTATAAAAAAAATCATAATACACTATCATAAAACCATAACATGATATTTTAATATCAACCGCTAATAACACAATTCTTAACCACTATAGTTCGTCAAATTACAATAATATTACAAGATCCATCGGTCCAAACGAAAATGATAGTGATTAACTGGTGGATTAGTTGAGTCATAATAGATGGTGTATTTTTTTATAAAATAAAAAATTTTAGGTTGATTTTTAAAATTGTTAAAAATTTCAACAGTAATATTTTGGGCCAAAAACAGGTGTAGAGCTAGCTTTGGGATTTGAAAAGTTTATTTTCAAAATTTGCCAAAACATGGATAAAATTTATAAACAAACATGTTTTGCTAATTGTTTTTGGAAAAACTTGACAAAATCTATGGCCAAATGGGAGATGAGTTATTTCAAGTTGCTCACTTAAGTGTTTACCATAACACTCCATCTAAAGTCTTTGAGGTTCGACCCCGACTCGGGTTTTATTATTGTAACGACCGTTTTATCTTTCCTAACTTGGGGGTGAATTGGATGTGATCAAGCAACTCAAAAATTTTGGATACAAAAATTCAGAATACTTAGACCTAAAGTTTGGATAAATTGATTAATCTTTAAATATATTATAAATTATGGATATATTTTTGATAGCAGAGTTAAAAATGGCTATTGGTGCACTTCACTCATAAGAAGGTGGTCTATTTTGTGCTATTTCGTGGGCTGGCCAAACGTATGTCAAGAGTGAACTCGTAATCCTTCATGGATAGAAGGGAAAGCTAGGCCACTTCAAATAGAAATAGGCTTCCTTTATTGGGCTTGTTGAAAAGGATTAGGCCTCTTATCATAGGCAGGGTCCTCATAAGAATATGACATGCGTTTTTGTCTTTGGGAGGGTACAATTTTATTTTTTTGGAGTGTTTAAACCAAATTCTATTAACTTACAATGGTTAAACATTTTACTAAAGTGGAAATATTATATCAAGTAATCGTGATAAAGTGAGAAAAGTTTGTACCCATTTTTTGTTAAATCAATTAACTTATATCCGTTTTATTTTTTCGTTTGCATTTGTATCCATTTTTTTTTGTTAAAAGCATTTTAAAAAGACGATTTTGCCCTTCTTTAATAAAAGACTATTGACAAACTGCAAGACAAAATTTTAAGCATGTTTAGGCTGAAGTTTTAGCAAATAAACTAAAAAACTTCAGCTTGTTTAGACTGAAGTTTCGGACAAAACTTAGGACAAAACTGTAGATTGCGTTACAAAACTTCAGCATGTTTTGGTATGAAATTTTAGCAAATAAACTAAATAATTTCAGCATGCATTAGCAAAAACTCTTTGAAAAATTATATACTGCAAGACAAAAACTTAAGCATGTTTAGTGTGAAGTTTTAGCAAATAAACTAAAAAACTTCAGCATGTTTAGTCTGAAATTTTAGCAAATGAACTAAAAAATTTCAGCATGTTTAGTCTGAAATTTTAGCAAATGAACTAAATAACTTCAGCATGTTTTGTCTGAAATTTTAGCAAATGAACTAAATAACTTTATCATACATTAGCAAAAACTCGTTAGAAAATTACATACTACAAGACAAAAACTAAAGCATGTTTAGTTTTGAAGTTTTAGCAAATGAACTAAAAATATTTAAGCATGTTTAGTCTGAAGTTTTAGCAAATGAACTAAATAACTTAATTAAGCATGTTTAGTCTGAAGTTTTAGCAAATGAACAAAATAACTTAAGCATGTTTAGTCTGAAGTTTTAGCAAATGAACTAAATAACTTAAGCATGTTTAGTATGAAGTTTATCAAATGAACTAAATAACTTCAGCATGTTTAGTCTGAAGTTTCAGATAAAATCTATGGCAAAACTGTAGACTGCAGGATAAATAACTTCAGCATGCATTAGCATGAAATTTTAGCTTCAATGTGAAAAAACTTCATGCTATATTAGCATGAAGTTTTAACTTCAACATGAAACAACTTGTAGCATGAAGTTTTAGCTTCAAGGTGAAACAACTTCATGTAAGTGTGATTCTGAAGATGAATCCGGACAAGTTTCTGATTTTTTATAAAGTTGCTGAGAGGAGAGGAGGAGATCGTTTTATATCTTTTGTCAGGGGTGTAATTGTCATATTATTACGAATTTTTTGTGAGATGACTACCAAATCAATAATTTTAAAAAATAGAGTACAAGTTAAAAGGTGACACAAATATAGGGTACGACTGCAAATCCCCGGTATTTCGACCCCTGAGGCTACGTATGATCCAGTGAGAATATCGCTAGTGTCCTTTATTTAAACATCTTTTTTCTTGTTGTTGTTGTTGGATCTGAGGAACTTTGAGAACGGTGATGTGCAGACTGCAGTGGTCCATTTTTTGAGATGGGAGAAAAATAAAAAATTTAGGATTCCATGAATCTGGGAACCAAGGTGCTTCAAACAAATCTTCCTTAGGCCTGTATTCCTCGAACAATGAGAACTCAGAACTATACGTGAGTAAATTTTATATGTTAGGAGTTCTCGATGATGTTATGTGATATTGACAAAAAATCCAATGTAATTTTATAAGTTAGGTTCAGAAATGATAGTTTGTACGTAGATCTTATTCTTACATTATGAAGGTACAGAAGATGTTTCATATAGATACTCGGCTCAGGAAAAATAAAAAAATAAAACAGTAGCAACAGGCAATAACAAGAACAAGATAATAAGATAACCGGCGTGAAAGAGGCAACATGTAGTAATAGAAATCTAAAAATCAGAAAATAAGATAATAAGAAAACCGAAGCGAAGGCAACATGAAATAATAAAAAATTAAGAATCAGAAAATACAGTAATAATACTACTAGTATGGAGAAGAAATACACTCGATTACCTACTAACTATCTACCCTAATTCTCGGTCTCACACTTATTATGAAATATTTTTTCAATCGGGATTGTAATGTGTAAATAAGCGCGTCAACTCATTTGGTCACTTACTCGGTTTACTAAGTTATTAGTAATATTATTTCACAGAAAAAATACTACTAATATATGTCTCTATATGAATATTCAAAATTAAGAATTCTACTTTATGTCCAACCAATTCTCCTTTGGTCCCCTTTTATCCTCTATTCGTTATTTCTTCGCTCAAGCTAAGTTTATGGACTTGACGTCTGAAACAAGAACAATATAATCTGGTACAAATGTTATATAACCTATTTTTGTCCTAAAATATATAATTAAATCTAGATGTAAGGGACGTAGGGTCAAATGTAGTTTACAAGGTGAGACAAAGCGTCATGTTCAGTACTCTAAATTGGCCAACATTGTCTACTACGAAGTGCAAATGGACATAGGAGTTTTAACTTCTTGAATGAAGCACAAGGGAAAATCCCTAATATCCAACCTACTTACAGCACTAGGAAAAATTATTGTGCAGGTGTTTCAATGTTCCTCTGCATGTTCTTGCATGACCTACTCATGTGAAACCCACATGAAATGCCATACCATTCAGTCAGATATAATTGTCATGTATTGCCTAATCCTAGACTCCTAGGTACTCCACAACAACAACAATAATATACCCTCTGCGGTCTTGCAAGTGGAATTTGGGGAGGGTAATATGTACGCAAACGTTATCCCTACCGTGTGAAGATAGAGAGACTGTTTCCGAATCCTTGGCTGAAGAAAGACAGGTAAAGAGAAGAATCCATGTAAAGAGAAGCAATAACCACAACCATAGACAGGGGCAGATGCATGTTTGATGAAGCGGTGTCACGCGGCACCGCTTCTTCAGAAAACTTTACTAAATATATGTATTAATACTGTGAGAAATGGATAAGTAAGAAAAAATGACACCATTTGACATAAATTGTCTCTTTGTGTGTTGGTTATGTGTTTGAGTTTGCTCTAGGAGGTCAAAGGTTTGAACCTCAACTAACACATTTTTCTTTTGGCAAATATGTGAGAGAGTCTTTGTGGTTAAAAAGTAATTAAGTAGAATTGAACTCAGAACCTTTTCAAACTTAAGACTCAACAAAATCAACAAACTAAGGCTATTTTTTGTCCAAAAGATTGATAATTAAAGTTATTATTTCTGTTCTTCTATAAATTTCGACACCGCTTACAAAAATTCATGCGTATGCCCCTGGCCAAAGAAATAACATAACCGGAGCAAAAGAAACAAAAAAAGCAGAGACATCAGATAATAATAGAAATCTAAGAATAGAAAATACAAGAACTCCTAGGTACTCCACAAATAATCCAAAAACTTTGGTTGCTAATTAACTTCTATACACTATAGTGTGAAAGATCTTTTCCACTATCAGACCATATACAAGATAATTTTAGGTAACTATTTATAAGAAGTGAGAGTAATAATTTGAAAAATTAATGAGCTTATTTGTCAGCCTAAAATATTTAGTGTCTAAATCTGGTGTTAGAAATCCATGTCCTCACACGAAACAACTCTACTAATCAAAGTTATTTGTGTCCCGAAATGTTTAAACATGTTTTATCTTGTAAAGCCAATTCATTAGCATCATATGTTTGTTGACTAATAGTTTGCTCACCAAAAGGTAAACATTCGATATACAAAGGTTAATGCAGGAATTCCTATAACTGTACGTTTGGAACTTTCACCCCTTCCTCCTGATATTATCTTGATCCTTTCCGTAGGAGAAAGGCAAATGTGACCATAGGGAAAAGTAGTCATCTAACTCTTGATAGATATATCCCGAATCGAATCCAGGATTTAAGTTCTATGAGTTCAATTTTTAAGTTTCTTCTTGTTAAACCTACTATATTTTTAACATTATGGATTCATATATTTGTTTGAGACTGATGTATAGCTATTGTTGCATGAGTTCATATCCACTTGTAATATTTATTGCAATTATAGTGAATTTTTACATATAAATTTAAACTATATATATTAGGTTTTTGGTACCGACAAGCTGCATCCACCCCGGTCCACCACCCTCCTCCGAAAAAGAAAAGAAAAGGGAATTGTAGATACTATTTAATGATCAGTTTGTTAAATTATGATTTAACGACTGTCCAGAATCAGATATGCTCAATGAATCACAACTAAAAAACCCGTAACGACTATACATTTAATTGGTTAGTTATTAGTATAACGAGAAGCATATCATTATGGCACGCAATTATAAGCATTTTATTTCGTTTCGGCACATGCATAGAGTCAACATAATCATGGAAATAGTTCAAAAATCCTACTTGCATTATTTCTATTATTTCAACCTTTTGTTCAAAGCTACCAACCTCATTATATGTAATCAGAAATACCAGGACCAAGATAGAGTTATAAACTATTAGGCTATTAGCCGCTTCTCAAGGGAGATATCTATATAAAATATAGCGATATGAGATCCTTATTACTAATTCTTTATTTGTTGAATCTCATTGGATTCTTTATATGATATATTTTTGATGTTGCTGAAAATGGGGTACTTTCTTTTCTTGGTATTTCTTAATGACGATCATGATTATATTGAAAAATATTGCCTGATATCGAATTGTTTAATTTGTATTCGGGGAAAATTCTTTACTTTCATACTTCGTAGTCTTATTGACATGGAATAATTCCACCAACTAATTCAAACGGTTTTGGCTACACATAGTCTCAATGACCCCAAAAAAAAAAAAAGAGAAGAAGAAGAAGAAGAAAGAAACGACGATTGTTTGTTAGAAATTAAAATAATACTATTGTACATCATAAATTTTCTGTTCGAGTAGCTTATTGTTTCTACCATTAATTTTTTATCTTCTTTCCCACTCAATTCCAACTAAGGTTCACTCTTAGAAAACTGCCAAACACCATCCATGAAAATCGACCGAAATCAATCGGAAACATAGAAAAATACGATCGATTTTAATTCGTCGAAAAAACAGTGATCGCTAAAGTGTAACGACCGTAGACTGTCGCAATTTTCGACCGAAGTGGTCGGTTATTTCAACCAAAGTTCGACCACTTTATCTGACAATTTTGTTGGAAAAATAAATATACCAGCCGAAATCGGTCTGTAATATGTAAATTATTTTTTATTTATTTTTTGAAATAGCGACCGATTTTGGTCTAAAATATAATAATGAGATTATTTTACATTTCTTTTTAAATTTTAACATACCGACCGAAATGGGTCGGACATCATTAAAAAAATAAAAATAAAGGTTATTTCCGACCGACATCGGTCGGTAATTTTAAATTTTTGCTAGATTACACATTAAAATTACCGACCGACTTCGATCAGTAATTATGAATTTTTGGGCTTTTAATATGAGAATTCTGACCGAAATAGGTCGGAAATCGGTCGCTTTTCTGGAAAGAAACCTGGCAGAATATGTCTACTTTTAAGCTACACCACTTGCCAATTACAATCCTATAATGGCAGTATTACAATGCTGCCATTCATTCACAATTAACCAACAAACAACAATTAACCAACGCCTACCACAATAACAACGCTAATAACAACAATAATTAAACAACACCAACCACAACAACAATGCCAACAATAATACAAATGTTCAATAATAAAACAATATCAACAAAAGAATATCAACAATATAATATCAACAATACAATCACCATTCAAAACTATTCCAACTAAATATTCACAAGTTCAAGACTTTGTTTAGCAATACACACCATTCAAGGAGTGTTTTGTACTGCATCATCTCAATCTCCACTACTAGAAGCTTAATCGTTGGCATGGTTCGAAGGATCACGACGAGAAGGATTAGCATCTGGGGAAAACTCACGAGACTAGGGAATCGGGAAACACCACTAGCAAGAAGATTGGCCAACTGACCTTGAAGGACATTAAATTGTTGGTCCCTCTTTTCTAGATGACCTTGGAGGCTATCAAGTTGTTTATCTCTCTTTTCTTCTCTAGCATTTGCCTCTTCAAGCTCTGCTGCTAGCTTTGCGATCTTTTTTTCCATAACCGAGAGAGTCGACCTATCAAGTGTCTCGCCCTGAGAAAATCCCTATACCTTGCAATCCAGCCATGTAGCGCCGAAATGATCTCTCTGGAATGCCGTATGCTATCCCCATTTTAGGACCACCGACAACATCCAACCAAATCTTCTGCGCTTCTTTGTCTGAAATGGAAGGTGGGTCGCCTTGCTCATTCGGTGGCAATCTCTGACTGTACTCCTCCACATTAGTCTTATAACGACCCTTTATTTAGAAGATAGAAAATTATTAACTATATAATATTATAAATATTAATTTTAAGTTATAGTAGGTATGAAACTTGCATATGTAGTCTCCGCCCGGTCCTCGACCCATCTACTTGCATCTGTCGGTGACTTCTTCTTCCGGATGTGATTCTCCATGAAGAACTCATCGTGAGTCAGCTTCCTCCCATATGTTTTTCCTACAAATATAATAAAATATGTTAACTACATTAAAATAAATATAGTTCGATAAAATTAAATTTAAATGCTTTAAGGAATTACCAATAGTCTCCTCGTAGTCCCCATACTCCTTGCACCCATGCATTGCAAAGAGCCACCCTTCTCAGATGCTCAGGCCTTCTTTTCCTGTTCACTCTTCTTCTCGAATCGCATTGGCCCACTGCCTCAGTAAATCCTCCCATAAATATGGTAGAACCCATGAAGTCTTCTTGTTTTTCTTCCGAGCAGAACAGAAGAAATCAGATAGCCTTTTACGACATTTGAACTCAAAATTTGCAAGAATGACATTGTTATACCGATCCTTCCATGCGCACTTAGTCCGCAAATAAAATGTGTAACGTTAGATAAAAATATTGTTAATATAATGCTTAAATAGATAAGAATTGTATTATAACCTTAAATTGGTTGAAAATTTGCTCCACGAGCTCTGGTGAAAAATCACTCCATGCCACATAGGATGCATCATACAACCGGCCAAGAGATTCAGTGATTATCTTTGTAGTCTGATGACTTGGTATGAACCTGCAATGTAGCAATTACATTAAATAAACAGGACTAGCTATTATAATTCAGCAAAAACAAAGAAGTAATAAATAAATCTTACCCATTGCCCTCAGTCCTAATGATCATCCTATGATAATGATCATACCGCACCGCATTTGGATCATCATCCTCCGGTGTATCTGAAGCGTGCGTAGAAGGGGAGACATCTGGCTCAGCGCTACTATCCCGAAGGTGAAGTCGAGAAACGCTAGGAGACGAACTCCGTGGAGAGGGAGACGGGGTCGCTGATGAAGATGTATGCGATCTAGACCCTTACTGCGATCCAGACCCCTGCTGCGATTCGTGTGGCTGTAATCTAGATGGATGCGATCCAGCTGGTGGTGATTAGTACTTTGTTCGGATACTTGACTAGTGGATCAATTGGAAATTCAATTATATTCGATTAACCTAGGATATATTTTTATCACTTTATTTAACCTAGAACATGCATAACTGTTGATTTTAACTGACAAGATGCTCGGGCATACTGACGGCCTTAATAAATTAATTATTGAGTTTCAATGTGTGAGCGATAGAGTTTAAGTATCGACATCCAACACGCTAGAACACATTTCAAAGCAAAATGTATAGTGCTATGAGATGTAGTGCTATATTAACACTTAAGTTGTAGCAACAACAACATATACTTAGTCAAATTCCATGATATATATATATATATATATATATATATATATATATATATATATATATATATATATATATATATATATATATATATATATATATATATATATATATATATATATATATATATATATATATATATATATATATATATATATATATATGTGTAGATCAAATCAATAATCTATAAATGTTTGAATACTAATACCGACCGATATCGATCGAAAACTTCATCAATTATTTTTGAAAAATTATATTAGTTATGAAAAAATAAAATCGAACCTGGGCAGGATAAAAGTTAATTCACTATTTCGACCGATATCGGTCGGAAATGAGGATCTTATTTTATTTTAACATTTTTTTCGTACGTAATACGCAAGTTTGACCAGCTTTTGGTCAAATATTGACCATATTTAGACCGATTTCGGTCAGAAATGTAAAATGTGTCAGATGATACCGTATTTCGATATTATGGGATCACATTTACCGACCGATGGTGGTCGGTAAAATTAATTGAAATTGGTTATTTGACTTTTGCGACCAAATTACACTTTTATTTTCTGACCGACGTCGGTCGGTTTTCTCTTCCGACGAAATCGTCGGTATACTTTGGACGGTTTTTGACAGTTTTCTAGTAGTGCGTTCCATTCTTACAAGTCGCAAGTAATAAACGATTGAAAAACGATTCCTGTTACTAGCAAAAAAAGAAAAAAATTGAAAGTCATACCTAAAATTTCGCACGAGTAATGCAATATTTGGTTGGTTGTCTAATAATATTACTAGCTACCACATAATTGTTGTACAACATTAATAATTAGCCTTGTAAATTGTTTGTTGTATCTGATGCAACAGAAAATCTCTTAAAATAACAATGCATAAATTAGAATAGGTTAACACAAAAAATAAAAATGCTAAAGTAAGTAATTGTTGTATAACCTTACCATGTATTTTTATTCGCTTTATAACAATCTTGGCATTATTATGTACTATGTAAACAAATATTCTTATATTTAAATTCCTAATTTGCGTATCAATGACCCCTAAAGTAAATAATTTACTGAAATATCCTTTCTAAGAAACAAATCTAATGAAAGAGTCTTTGCCTTCAATCGCAGAGACAGGATATGACCCCTTAAAATCAACTTTTAATTTTAGCTTTGTTCCTCTAATCAAATCAAATAGTAGCTAATTAAACAGCTAGCAGTACACTCGTAATAATTCAATATAGGATTTGGACATTTCTACGGTAAGCAACTTTCAAGCCATCATATCCGCAAGTACTACAACTTTCGAACGTGAAGATTTCTCTAATAATTCAATAAGAAGAGAGGTAGAAAATATTCCGAAGCAATTATAAATATTTCATTCAGCATTTAGAATTTGAAAATTTCAACCAACAAGTTTATTTTATTTAATTCTTTCACCTGCCCATAACTGTCAAGTTTGTCTGGTTTGTTCTCTCTAATATTTAAAAAATAATAATTGGTGAAGAATAACATGATTCGATCGCATAATGTGACTGTGGAAAAAAAAAATCATAATACAATAATAATAAAAAAGAACAAAAAGAAACAAATAGTAGTAGGTTAATAATAGATAGAGTATAAAAAGTTGACCGCAACCTAAGCATTGAACTGCTAACTCATGAGTCATGAGGTCCGCGTGACAATTAACAAAAGAATTTACCTTAAAGTTTAAATTATGTGCACTGATAAATTAGACAATCAAATTATTCAAGAAATAATGTACATATAATTGAAATTCTTTAACTTATTTTTGTTGATATTGTAAAAAAGATTTTATTCTATTTGTGTAGTTTTACTTGTTATAACAAGCATTACCTTGTTTTGAGATTATGAATCTATACTTGCTATAAAAGAACATTTGCAATTAATTTCTAAGTGATTTGATTGTAAAAATAGCTTTTATAATATTATATTAGTTACACTCAAAAGAAGTACTACTAGTAATTTTTAGGAACGTAATTCATACCGATTGTGAAGAAACATTCGGCAGCAAATGGATGGTCGCATAAATTTGTCTGCACCTGATCATACTCAAGATTCAGAACCAGAAAAAGTAAGAAGTCAAATGTATTTAACCTATCGTTTTCCTATACCTTTAACTCTCATTGCAAAGTCCCAGATAGAGAATTGCGCCTTAATTTGTAAACCTACCCCTTCCCCCCGCCCCCAGGATAAGACAAGACACACGTTATAAGAGAATGGAATAGATGTGATGTTGTTAAGAAAATTAAGTTTGATCTAACTTAATGCAGAAAACTAGCTCATATACGAGAGTCATTCAAAATCGGATAAAAATATAACAATTCACTTAACAAATATATATATATATATATATATATATATATATATATATATATATATATAATGCCCTGTGAGTCAATCGAAATCCATTAATGACTTAATTCATAGTTCGATTTTTTTTTTGTGTGAAATCGATTTTAACCTTGTATATACTATGTAAATTTTCAACTAATAGGATTCAAATGAACTTCTTTGCGCACCATAGCTCGACTAATTGAACCCAAGAAGATCTTCTGATTTTTCTCTCTTCCATCCTATTGCATACTAGAAAAGGTCGGTTGAGGAATAATATATTTTAATAAAATAAGGAAGTTGGCCAACATCCAACGTCCAACTTGGGCATGATATGACATGTTGCGTTGCCGTTCATTTCGCCGCTGCCATGTAGGTGTCGATCTTTCCCATTAAATTTTTTATTCACCCGTAACCAATAATCATAGGTATAATAACCGAACTCTAAAATAAATAATGGATCAAATAAACATATGCAGTGTTTTACTATCATATGGGACCATCATCATGTGATGGAAATGATGAACAAATTTGTTGAACAATTCAAGAAGATTCACACATGTATATGTATTCGATATTCAAGATGTATACAAATAATGATAGACCACTTCACATCCATCACATGGACCGAGTGCTTCCTCTATACACTAAAAATACAAAAAACAAAAAGAATTTTGATACAAAAAGAAAAACAAAAGGATTTTGGGAAACTCAACATCTAAAATATTGATGAGTTAAAAAAAATTAATCCGGACAAAGGAATGTTCACACTGAACTATCGTTCTCTGTCATTAAACGATAGTCGAAAACCCCACTTGGAGAATAACTTCTTCTTTGTATTTGTACTCGTATTCTGGTTAGTCTGATTACTATGAGCATCGGTACTGATAGCAGAGGAGTTAACAAAATTTTTGATACGTTGAATTGCAAGATTCAACGTATCTTCTGACATGTTAGCGAAACATGCACGAAACCACCCTGGTTCTGTACAATGGCATGACGATCCAGGCGAAATATTGAGTCCAACTTCATAAACTATTTTTTTCCATAGCTCAATTTCTGCCTCAAAAGTATTGGAACTTAGTAAATGTCTCATATCTACCCAACAAAATAAACCAGCATTGCTCTCAAGGCAACTAATTCCTGCACTTTGAAGACCTCGTACCATCATTGCATGGCGTTTCTTGAGTCTCTTTTGATTTTCAGATATGTATTTGTTCGTGAATTTCTTGTCAGATAACATGGCTGATAAAAGGTACTGAGTTTGTGAGGAAATTAACCCGAAACTGGACATTTTAGTAGCTGCAGATACAACAACGTCATCGTTGGAGTAAATTGCACCAACACGAAAACCGGGAAGGCCAAGATCTTTGGAAAGACTATAGACAATGTGAACTCGATCCCAAACATCAGTGTACATGTAGTTCTTTTCGATTAATACTTCCATAACACTAACGAAATTCGGCGAGTAAAAAACTGTTCCTGAATAGATTTCGTCACTAATGAGATGGATACCTTTTGTATCGACGAAGCTGAGAAGTAATTCGAGTTCATTTCGTGTTAATGTTGTGCCCAATGGGTTCGAGGGGTTCGTTACTAGTACTCCTTTTACTCTAAGGTTACGACTTTTGGCTTCTTTGTATGCTTCTTCTAGAGCTGATTCTGTAATTCTGAAGCCATTTGAACTTGTACATTGTATTGGCACTATCTCAGCCCCAGTTCTCCATTTGAGATCTCTATCAAATCTGCTTATAACAATGCAAAAATTATAAGTAACGAATCAATTTGTGGTTTAAAGATAAGTGCATTACAACTAATTATTTGTTACGACAAGTTAAAATATACTGATGGTGTAAATTAAATACTTACCCAGGATAGTATGGGGTGGGAAGGAGAAAAGCATCGCCGCGGTCGGCGAGGCAAAACATGAGCGTCTCATTTGCGGAAGTTGCGCCGGCGGTGAGGACAAGCTTGTTTGAATCAAAGGTGACTTTGTTCCCTCTAATTTCAGCCATGAATTGAACCAATGCCTGCATTAAAAGTGACCTTAAAATGTGAGATTATTATCCTTATAATTTCATAGCCACTCTAATTAAGTGAGAATATTCTTAATATAAGTAATGTGATGAATTTTTGTACTATCGACGTATTTTAATACTCCTATGTAGTATTGGATAATCTATCTAGTATTACTTTTTCTTTTTTTGTTTTAAACTAGGGAATATGTATACGCTACTCTTCGGGGTAAACTCCGCTCTAGTGTAATACTGTTACTAACGCTTTTTATGGACAATTAATTGTATTCTTTTGTATTATTAGTATATATAAGTTAAATAAACTCATATATATGAAGACGATACTTACATTTTTGAAAGCGGGAAGGCCGTGGTAATCTTGAAATAGAGCAAGTTCTCTAAATATGGACTCTCCATTTCTCTTAAACCCAGCTGCGTCTGGGTTTTGACCAAGCCAAGACTCTAATAAATCAAAAGAAAGCTGCAAAACAGAAAATAAATAACGGTAAATACAGGGTCAATATCGGAAAAAAAAAAGTCTAATCGTAATTAAATCCGACAATAAGAAATGGGAAGCTGCAAATACAAATTAAATAGCAGAATATATAGGAAATATGGTTAGTGTTATCTAATTACCTGATTCTCTGCAAGTCCCATTTGTATTATTCCTTTTGGATTCTGATTTTCATCGTATGGATTCTTCTCGTACTCTTGCCATCCTAGGAAATATGAAGAGTCTTGTCCATGCGAATTACACGTGGCTTTTTCTGATAAAAGCTTCATCTTTTCTGTTGTTTGGAAAATTAATGACTTTCTCTAATTTAAGGTGGTAATATGAACTTGGAAAATTGTTTTTTGAGAGAAAGAAGAAAGAAGAAGGATTTAGAAAGATTGTAAGTGAAATGAAATGAGATAGATAGTTTGTTGCTATTTGCTGGCATATACTCGTCTATATATAGGAAATTGTAGCAATCATGAAAGACAAGTCAGCATATGACTTTGAAGTTCTTTTCTCTTTCTTTTTTTGTTGTTTTTTTGTTTTTCAAACAAGAAAATAATTAACTCACTGGTGTTGCCGAGATGTGTTGCTAATTTTACGCGTTTTTGCACCCATTAAATTGGATTGTTTCACTTATATTTAGCAGTTTGGAGACAATTATAGTTTTAATTGTACCGTGTTATCTAAGCGTATGAAAACAAAGTGGCAAGTGGCACTCACTTTGGCTCTTGGGAGTTGGGACTATTACTAACGTCACCATCTATAATTTTTAGAAGATAACATGTACTTTTTGCTACAAAGAAAAATAATCTTTTATGATTGTAATTATCTTATAAAGTTTTTTTGTTTTATTTATGATCTCATTAGAATGATTATATAATTAAAGAATATTTATAAGGTGAACTTTGGAGCAACAGTAAAGTTCTTATTATGTGACCTATAAGTTATGAGTTTGAACAGCGGAAGCAGCCACTAATGATTGCATTAGAGTAGGCTGTCTACATTACACCCCTTAAGGTGCGACCCTTTTTCGAACTCAGGGGCAGCCCTTCCCTAAAGCAGATAAAGCAACTGTTTTAGGTACCACATTTGTAGGGGCTCCATTTTTTTGTTATACCTAGGCTATATATAATTTTAAAAAAAAGATATGTGAAGTAAAAAAGTTTGATTTCTTTCTTTAACAAATATAAAGAAGAAGGATTTTGCAACTGCTATGATTTCTGCTAAGAAAATCGCATTTAAAATAAATATCGAACCTGAATTTCATAAACGTGTGAATATATAGGAAAAAATAATTTGATGAGAATGTTGATAATGAAATCTCAAAATCTCTCGAAAAGTCATTTAGAATTGATTATTTTTTATACCTAGTAGACAAGACTATTTGTTTTACTTCAAAATAGATTTAAACGATTCGAAGCATATGAAAATATTTTTGATTTTCTATTTAGTGGTATAAAGCTGAGATCACTACATGATAAATTTTAAAAAAAATATTGCATTAATCTTGAATGTTCCTTACTTTATAGTAATAGATTTATTTTCTGAATTAAAAGTGTTAAGGAAAAAAGGACAATTAGAAGATAACAATTTAATTAATATACTCAATCAAACAAAAAGATTTGATTCTTACCTATATTTTATTTATTTTTTTGGAAAATTCCTAAAAAAATTGCAGTCGCTACCCTTTGGATGCGCACTGGGTAAACTGCTCACTGTGCAATAGCTCGCAAACTACACAAAAAAATGTATACTGCACTAGGCAAGCCCGATGAGACGAGCTCTGACTGATGTGGCTGCTGGTGAGGGGAATGGATCCCAGGTTTCCCATGTAGAAAACCACTCACCCAACCCTTACGGGCTCCAAATGCCTGTAGTGCTTATAGAATAATGTTAATAACTCATGTCATCGTTGCTTAAGTGAATGTTTTTTTTTTCAAAATTAAAACTGATAAATCTTACCTAAGATCAACAATGTTTCAAAAGAGGTTAAATGGATTAGATATATTGTCAATTGAGAAAAACTTATTAGGAGAAATTGCTAATAAGAAAATTACTAATAACTTTGCATATAAAAAAAGCTAGAACAATAGACTTCATTAAAAAAAAGTTAAGGCCCTTTATAAAGTTTGACTTTATGTCACAAAATTCGTCAGGCCGTTCTTGTCCGAACTTTGCATGAATGTAAGATGTTTTTGTGTACTGGACTGCCTTTTTGAGCGAAACAATCGATTTTTCCTGCAAATGATATTATTTATTCTCTATATTGTAGAAATGTTGTTTTTTTAATGTTTAAGGAAAATAATAGTAGTAGTATATGTCACTGTGAGTTTGTTGGCTGTTGCTTACCTGAATTTCACATCGACAGGCAGATCCTCATGACAACAATGGAAGAAAGTAAAAACAAGCCCATCCATAACTGGTCCATTTGCTCCCTTCCCATTGGCCCGCCAGTTACTGTGTGTCGGCCACTCAATTTCTCTCTCAGGTTGGCCAATAAAGCCCAATTCTCATTTTCTGAATTCTCTATTGTTCTTCGACATGGTGCTTAGGGGTTGTTTGGTTGCAACTTGCTAGGATGAGATGAATAAGATAGCTCATGGGTTGAGATATCTTATGCGATTAGCTATCTTACTTTTATATGGGATAACTAATTTTATCATTTAAGTATAAGAAAGTTTTCGATGCTAATTATACCCATAACTAAACTAGGGATAAAATAATCTCAAATTTTATCCCGCAATTGTTATCCCTGATCCCAACAATCAAACGGCTCCTTAGTGTCTCATATTAATTAACAAAAGAAATGAGTTATTGTCTCTTTAAGTAATTTTGGATAATTATCGTTAAGTTGGATCCGAGGTTAATTTCATTATCAAAAGTTAATTAGAGCCGAATTTATTCTAATTCTCAGTTTATCTAATATTAGGCCCTCATGTTATCTATTCATGATATTCTAGATGCATGTCAGTTGTACATGCTATTTATGTCTCACATTTGTTGACAAAATGAGCTATTATTTCCTTATATATAATTTTAGATAATATTCACCTCATAAATTAATTTCTAAAATTGAGTTAAGCCGAAAACACATTTTCGTAGAACATAATAACATTTTCATAGTCTTTGTTTATGAACCTAAGAATATTCCTATAAGAATTTAGGTGTTGAACTGTTGAAGTCAATGTCGGCCCTCAAAGAGTTGGTACTGTGCAATGCGCGGTCGAGTAAGAGAAACAAAATTCTTACACGAGACACATAGCAGTTTTGAATTCCTACATAACTTCAATTTGGACTGCGCTTTGAACACATCTAGCGCATTTACATTGTCACTGCTTAATGCGTTTCAACCCTAATTCATATTCAATAATCACGTTTCTGTCGACTGCTTTATACTTCAGTTTATTTATTGAACTTTTGCTTGATGGGTCCTAAAATTAGATTGGACAATTAAATTAGTGGGCCGGTAGGGTCGAGGCTAATTCAAGATTTGAATTTAATGGCTTCGACTTTTAAGATTTTTAGTAATAAACTCATTCAACTTTTACAACAACAACATACCCAGTATTATCCCATACCGTGGGGTTTGAGGATGGTAGTGTATACGCAGACATTGTCACTACCCTGTGAGGATAGAGATAGTGTTTCCAATAGATATACTATTTAATATACTTTTAGCATATATTCACACATATATATCTATGCTCTTTGTCGAAAAAGTTCAAATAAATACATAGGGTAGGGTTCATTAATGTTAAAGAAGGTTAAGAAAAGGTTACCAAATCAGGAAAGTGAATAAACACAAGAAGTTATTGTCCTCCTATTGCATTTGCCAAACCAATCAACTCAGCCGGTAGTATTAGCCAACTGTTTTGGTTAAGAATGTCCTAGTCACAATTTGGTGTTTGATTACAAAAAGTAAAGATCAAAGGACTGATGATCTCTATTTATTACGTTTTAAAATATTACTAATTAATATGGTTAGTTGAAAATTTATTCTTACTAAGGATAGCAGGTAAAGTGCGCTCCTAGATTTGGAGAGTTTTCCTTCTGTTTCTCGTCTTATAAATGACAAGTTTGAAAATATAGAAATTAGGGACAGCTCATGACCCATGGCCTACCTATGTCTGACTCTGTTCTTTATGTTTCTCAATGCTAACTTGTAACTAGTGTTTACGCTCCACCAATAAAATTAATATTATATATATATATATATATATATATGCTAACTTATGAATATTTTTTACGCTTTATCAATAAAATTAATATATATATATATATATATATATATATATATATATATATAATGGTCCCCACACATGGTCTTATGACTATGCGGTAATGCAGAGACTGTGTTTTTGGTAAACAGTCACCCATGCATGGCCACTGCGATCCTTTTTGTGAGGAGGCATCCCTTCTTCCTAAATTACGGGACTATTTTGCCAAGTTACTTAGAAAAAATTGTCTCGTGCCCTGTATTTGTATTTTCTACCTACACACCTGTTTCAATTTTGGGTATATGTAGCTTCTTGTATGTTCAAACTCGTTTGAGCTTTTCCTCGGAGAATGATATGAATTACTTTAGTATCACAGCGCCCGGTATTCGAATATTGGCTCGAAACATTTTATCTACCCCTTGTTATCTTGAAAAAGCAGGGACACCTTATCTAAAAATTTAGTTTTAAAGAAATTATACTTTAATTATTTAAATTTATTACGTATTCAACAGGCCTCCTCACATGTGAATTTTATTTTATTTATTTATTTCATGGGCAAATATGTAGAAATATATTTATCTGAAAGATTAAACTGTTACAGAGAGCATACTTTTAATTACTTATTTAATACTGCTCAACGTTGAGGCAAACATGGTCGCACAAATTGTGGGTCTCGATTGATTGATTTAACCTTTGTTTTTTGATTAAGGACAAAAACATGAAACACAACACTTGTAACGACCTGACCGGTCGTTTTGCGAATTAGCGTCCCGTTCGGTGGCTTAAGGTATCGAGCAACTTAGTATTATGTGTTGTGACTTGCGTGTGTAGTCGAGTTCGATTTTCAGATGATTCAGGGTCAATTTGGAAGAAGGATTCTTATTTCAGAAGCTTAAGCAGTAGAGTTGACCGGAGTTTTGACTTTTGTGTAGATGACTCCAAAATGGCGTTTCTATGATTCCAATAGTTCCGTGGGGTGATTTTGGTCTTAGGAGCATGTCCGGATGTTGATTTGGAGGTCTGTAGGTCATTTAAGCGTTAATTGACGAAATTAGGAAAGTTGAAGTTTAGGAAGGTTATGAGGTTTGACCGAGAATTGACTTAGTTGATATCGGGCTTGGATTGTGATTCCGAGAGTTGGAGTAGCTCCGTTATGTCAATTGGAACTTGCATGCAAAATTTGACGTCATTCCCGGTTGATTTGATATGTTTCGACACGAGTTTTGGAAGTTGAAAGATTTTAAAGTTCATAAGTTCGATTCGAGGTGCAATTCGTAATTTTGATATTGTTTGATGTGATTTGAGGCCTTGAGTAGGTCCGCGTTATGTTATAGAACTTGTTGGTATTCTTGAACGGGGTCCCGGGGGCCCCGGGTGTGTTTCGGACGAGTTTCAGATCATTTTCATGTTTTGGGACAAGTCTAGTTCTGGTGCTTCGCACCTGTGACATTTTAGAGCGCTGGTGCGGCTCTGCTTCTGCATGAGCCTAGTCGCTTCTGTGATCATAGTGGCATGGGAGGGATCTCTCTTTTGCGGAGATTGGCATGCAGGTGAAATGACCGCTTTTGCGGCCCAGCGATCGCATATGCGAAGTTGTTCGCTCCTACGGTTCTTTTGGCGCTTCTGCGATGTCGCTGGTGCGGCTGTATTTTCGCAGATGCGGATCTTGGCCTGGAAATGCGAGGCCGCAGGTGCGGCTTTTCCATTCGCAAATGCGAATGGCGCTGAGCAGAACACATATATGTCGAGGGTTTGATATTTTTAATATATTTTGAGTTATAGACCTCGGTTTTGGGAGATCTTTTGTGGGTGTTTCAAGCAACTCATTGGGGGAAGTGTTCTCTACCCGAATCTTGTTATATCTCATGAATCCATTGCTATTTTCATCATTTAATTAGTGAATTAAGTTGGAATTTGGGAAAAGTTTGTAAAATCTTTCAAAAATATAAAATGAAGATTTGGAGGTTGAATTGTTGTCGGAATTTATTAATTTTGGTATGGTTTAACTCGTATCGGAATGGGTGTTCGGATTTTGTAAATTTTATTGAATTCCGAGGTGCGGGCCCGGGCTTTGACTTTTGGGTTGACTTTTTAGTTTTAATTAAATTTCGAAACCTTATTATCCGGAATTATTTGTTATGAGTTTTATTTATGAATTGAAGTTATTTTGGTTAGATTTGAGCCGTCCGGAAGTTGTTTCATGCGAGAAGGTCATTTTAGAGTAATAGTCTAGCTTCTTTGAGGTAAGTATCTTGCCTAACTTTGTGTGGGAGAACTACCTCTTAGGATTTGAGTCATTTGTACTAATTGTGTCATGTGAAGGCCGTGTACGCGAGGTGACGAGTACGTGTTCGGATTTATTTGTGAAAATTTGATCGTTTAGGGCTCTTAGGTTCTTATGTCCATTAAATATGAAGTTGTTTTGTCATGTTAAATCCCCATTACTAAATTCACCCCTACATGTCTTAATTGAAATTAATTGCTTCATGTTCTACCCTTATTGCCAATTAAAATCTTATGTGCCTTAACTGAAGTTGTTGCCCCTTTTTATTGTCATGCTATCCTTTCCGTAATTGCTTAACCTTTATTGAAATCATTATTATCTCTTCTGTAATTGCTTATCCTTAATTGAAGTTTGTTATCCCTTTCATTGTTGACGTATTCTTATTTAGGGTCATTGATTCATGCTATCTCTCTTGTTGTCGAATTGCACTTTCATGGAATCATTGTCACATATTACCTCTCCCTTGTTGAATTATTCTTGTTGAGACTATTATTTCCCTGTTGTGTCTTTCTCTGTGAGTTCGCTCTTCCGTTTCTTTGTGTCATGAAGTTCTTGTGTTGATTTACTTGCCGTATTCTTATGTTATTGTTGTTGTTGATGTTGCATTCAGTGTTATTGAGCCGAGGGCTATACGTGGTTGTGATATTAAAATTATTTTGAGAAAATATTGTGGCATGTGGACACATATTATGAAAGTCATTTATTTGAGTTGTTATGTTTTTGGCATACATGTTTTGTTGAGAAAATTATTATGTGTTTGCACGAGGTTTCTGCCATGCGGTTGTTATTGCGTTGCACGAGGTTTCTGCCATGCGGTTGTTATTGCGTTGCACGAGGTTTCTGTCGTGCGGTTGTTATTATGTTGCACGAGGTTTCTGTCGTGCGGTTGTTATTGTGTTGCACGAGGTTTATGCCGTGCGGTTGTTATTATGTTACACGAGGTTTCTGTCGTGCTGTTGTTATTATTGATACGCATGCGGTGGTATAAGGTCTAAGTATTGAAATGCATGCGGTGAGATAAGGTGGGCTTGAAACGCGTTGCTAGTAGGGGAACTACTAGAGGCCATATGGTGTGATAAGTTGGGCTAAAACGCAGGATGCTATTTCGGGAAAAATAATTTTCAAAACTAAATATAAAGTCTCCTGCGGTGATATGAGGAAAGTTGTGATTCATTTTACAATTTGAGACTAAGAGGCGGTACGTTGGGAGGGCTCTTATTGTCATTTACCCTTTTCTGTGCACTTGTATTTGATTGTAATTTTCCTTAGCATACTACTAATTATTTTCCTCCGTGATGCACTTTTTGCCCAGTTCTATGTAGCAAATCTTGTTGTGCTGGTAGTTGCTTCAAACTTCATTGCTGCTTTTATTATACTGTACATTTCGTGGTGATTGTTTATTATATGCTATTCATTGTCTATGCTCCTATTTATTGACTGGAATGGTAGTAGAACACTTGCACAAGCATACACATAGTTAAATCACCCATATCGGCTTCAAAAGGTGAATCCTGACTTCATTAACCATTATATGTATTCTTGTCTTCTTGCCTTCTGTGTGAGGATTGTTCTATTGGCATGTCAATCATCCGTGCAGTTATGAGTTGTAATGTGGGCACAAGATGCCAAGTGATTAGAGTTCATGAATTGGAACCCGTGAGCTGTGATTATGAGATTCGGTACCTCGTGGAAATGCCTGAACAGATCTGGTGTGAATGCGGTTGTTCTTATTGAGTTGTTGCTGGTTTTTCCCTTTATTTGTTTTCCCCGGGTTTAGACTGTGATCAGTTACTTTACAACATTATTACATGACTGCGTCCTGCTGAATATTGATTTTACTAGTGTATAATTGCAAGTATTATTTTGTATTCCTTATCCTGCTTAGCTTTATGTTAATATTGTTTTCTCTGTTAGTTCATCTACACACTTGTTAAGGTTGTTTAGTCCGGTAGGTGTCTTGACTGTCCCTCGTCATTACTCCATCGAGGTTAGTCTTGATACTTATTGGATACCACTGTGGTGTACTTATACTACTCTTCTGCACATTTTTGTGCAGATCCAGATGCCACGGTTGTTGTTTATTATTAGCTGGCTGGTCGAGCTGTGGAGACTCAACGTAAACCTGCCGTCGCATTCACAGGCCTCGGAGTCACCTTCTGATATTTTTATTATACTGTTTAATTCCATTCCGAACAGTTGCATTTAGGAATTTTCTAGCAAACCCAGTAGAGCTTATGACTTGTACTACCGGTTTTGAGAATTGTAAGTTATGTATAAAGATTTCTATTTCATATTTATCATTGATGGTTGAATTCTTCTATTAATTTAGTAAGTGTGAGGCTTACCTAGTCTTAGAGACTAGGTGCCGTCACGATATCCTACGGAGGAAAATTGGGGTCGTGACAACACTTAACAAGGCGCTAAATGTACGTCCTAAGATTACATATTTTAAGGGTCGTTTGGTAGGATATATTAGGGCATCTCCAACGCCAACTGTATTTGCTATAATGCAGGTGGTTTTTGCAGTAATTGGTTTCCAAAGCTGCTGCATTTTTGGCTGCAAAATGGGGGATGAATAGTGTCACTTCAAATTTGGAGTGACACTATTCATCTCCTCCATTACTATTTCTTATTACTTTATTATTATTTTTATTATTTAACTCTTTAAATTTATCTCTTCTTATATTTTTATTATTTAACTCTTTTAATTTATCTCTTTATATATACATAATTATATTTATGTAATATCTTTATAATATTAATTTTACATCTTAACTTTGGCGTATAATTTTGATAATTAATTTTCATGCATTTATTATTTTTATGTAAAATTGTAAGTTAATTTTATTATAAATTATAATTGTACAAAACATATATAATTATCTCAAAAAATAAAATGGTGCAAATATAAAATATTAGATGTTGCTAAAATTGAAAGGTGCAAATATAAAATATTAAATGTTGCTAAAATTTAAAATTGAACATACATTAAAATTGAAAATATATTAAATTAAAATACATAAAAATTAAAACTACGGTAAATAACATAATAACTCAGTAGGGATGTATGTCGTTTTCAGATAATCCCCGCTTTAATGAGGGACAATTTCTTCGTAGATATCGGATGTTCCGGAATTTGTTCCTTCGAATTGTTGATGCAATTGAAGGTCATGATATGTACTTCGATCAACACGTTGATGCGGTAGGTAGCTTTGGATTATATACGCTACAAAAAATCACTTTCGTGTTTAAAATATTGGCATGCGATGCGCCAGTGAATACCACTGACGAATATGTAAAAATTGGAGCGTCGACTGCAATTGAAAGCATGAAGAGATTTTGTCGAGCTATTGCAGAGGTTTTTGGCGAGAAGTATTTGAGATCACCAACATCTAACGATGTTGCAAGGCTTTGCACATCGGTGAACATCGTGATTTTCCAGGAATATTAGGCAGTCTAGACTGCATGCATTGGAGATGGAAAAATTATCCAATAGTATGGACTAGACAATACGCAGGTCGTAGTGGATCCCCACCAATAATTTTTGAACATGTAATTGATTATGACATTTGGATATGGTATGCATATTTTGGTATGCCGGGCACCAATAATGACATTTATGTTTTAGAGTCATCACATTTGTTTTTCAATTTTGCTGCAGGTATTGCTCCTCCCACCCATTATATTATTCAAGAAAAAAAATATGATATGAGTTATTATTTAGCTGACAATATATATCTAAAATGGTCAACCCTTGTGCAAACTATTCGTGACCCATGTTCGCCATAAAAGAAATATTTCGTGATAAAACAAGAATCATGTCGAAAAGATGTTGAACATGCATTCAGAGTTTTGCTAGCTCGTTTTGCAATTGTTGTAGGACCATCACGTATTTGGAGAAAGAAAGTGCTACATGATATAATAACTACATGTGTTATACTGCACAACATGATAATCGAGGATGAGTGTGATTTTAATGCACCAATTCAAGATGATTGGGCATGTCCGCCTCCAACGGTAGAAATGATAGTAGATGCAAATCATCGATTTGAATAATTTTTAGCTCGATACAAAAGAATTAAGAAAAAATATGCTTATTTTGCACTTTGTAATGCATTAATAGATCATTTATAGGAGCATACTAAAGGTGAAAGCTGAATATTTATATAGTATTTAATCTGAATTTTACCATAATGTAATATATATTTAATTATCTTGTATCTCAGTGATTTCACTTTTATTTGAATTATCCGTTAATATATATAATCTATAACATTTGCTTACAAATTATATTATTTAAAAATTTATGGTATAAAATAATTTTATATTAAATGGTTATATAAGAAATAAATATGAATTATATTGGATAAATATGTAAAATAAAAAAAAAGGTGATTTTAATGCACCAATTCAAGATGATTGGGCATGTCCACCTCCAACGGTAGAAATGATAGTAGATGCAAATCATCGATTTGAATAATTTTTAGCTCGATACAAAAGAATTAAGGACAAATATGCTCATTTTGCACTTTGTAATGCATTAATAGATCATTTATAAGAGCATACTAAAGATAAAAGTTGAATATTTATGTAGTATTTAATCTGAATTTTATCATAATGTAATATATATTTAATTATCTTGTATCTCAGTGATTTAACTTTTATTTGAATTATCCGTTAATATATATAATCTATAATATTTACTTACAAATTATATTATTTAAAAATTTATGGTATAAAATAATTTTATATTAAATGGTTATATAAGAAAGGAATATAAATTATATGTGATGAATATGTAAAAAAGAAAAAAAGATAGAATTTCTTTAATAGAAATAAGAAAATAAAATTTAAATAAAATATAATAATATAATATTTAAGAGAGAAGAATATAAAATGTAATATTATTTTTTTGAGTAAAAAATGGAGTAATGGTTGGAGTAACTTTACTCCATTTTGGAGGAGAAAATGGAGGCAACGGTTGGAGATGACCTTAGAAAAATAATATATGTATTAGCTTGGGTATTATTAATTCTTTGTTTGGAAGTGTTTTTTAACCTATGTATAACTAATACAAGTAATAGTTATACACCTTATTCGGTACTATTCTTATACATATCAAACCATGACATTAGCCATACTATAGGTTTTAATGCATGGATAAGCATAAATTAGGGGTGTACATAGGCCGGGTTGGTTCCGATTTTTCAATTATCAAACCAAATCAATGGTGTCGAATTTTTAAATTTATAAACCAAACCAAACCAACAAAGTCGGTTTTTTCAATCTCGATTTTTCTCGTATTTTTCGGGTTTTCGAGTTTTTTCCGGTAAAGTCTTCATAGCATAAAATATGTAACTTGTGCTCCAAATATTTCTTAAATCCTAGTAAAATACAACTATATAATGTGTTTTCCAAGAAACTAACACAATAATATGGGATAACTCATAGCATTATACTAAAATATTCGATAATAAAGATAAAATAATAAAATTACATAAAACAAATATTGCTAATTAATAAGCCATAATAAAAATTAACATACTCTAAAAATACTATATAGGTCATGCTAAAATAAGTATAGCTAATAAGTACTAATATTAATTACATAACTAAGCACTAAAAAAAAAATAAACTAAGTTATGCATTTTCATTATAAACAATGTAAAACTAAAATAATTATCCAACACTTTTGTCATTCCTAGTATTGAATTGAATTTCTTTTGTTAGCATTAGTATTGATTTGAACTTTGTTTGAGTTAGTACATTTATGAGATATAAAATTTACTTACCATTCAAGAATGTTAAGTTTAAACTTGAAATAATACGTTAAAAGATAAAATTATGAAAAAGTTTAAGAAATATTTATAAATTACATTAACAATAAATATTTATATGTATAAAAATAATTTTAAAAATTATATAAATGTACTATCGGGTTGGTTTGGTTTCGGTTTGACTTTTTTAGTTAAAACCAAACCAAACCAATTATGGTCGGGTTTTATTTTTCAATACCAAACCAAATCAAACCAAACCACATCGGTTTTT
The DNA here is from genome assembly GCF_000715075.1 of Nicotiana tabacum. Lineage (NCBI taxonomy): Eukaryota > Viridiplantae > Streptophyta > Magnoliopsida > Solanales > Solanaceae > Nicotiana > Nicotiana tabacum. Next base: position 92,842,477 of record NC_134093.1, on the reverse strand, counting down.
TTTTTCCCGATTTGACTTGGATTATCGGTTTGGTGCGGTTTATCGGTTTTCTTTGTACACCCATAGCATATATAAAGGCATAACTTCCCTTCTAAACCTTTAATACACCGAACTAAAGAATCGATAAGAAATAATACTAACATACCTAATCTCAGCATTATTAATATAGTCTATTTAATACTATTTTTTTACACTTTCGCTGAAACAGTGCATATTTCTGTAGACTTGATTTGAGATTATGCACACAAATTCCAAGTGCTAATGAATCTGACTTCTTAAAATAATCGCATGATCTGGGTTTACTGAGCGAAACAATATTTGAACTTTCTTGTAATTCTCAGTAGAGTACTACTTTACAGGTCCATGGGCTAATAATGTCCAAAAAAACATACATAATCAAATCACTTACGAGTAATACAGTTATATTGGTAAATCTCCACAATAAGTTAATATTAATTGATAACTTAGTAAAATGATAATTTTCGTGCTATTACATGTTAAACATGAAAGTGTTTAGAATGATTAGAGAACACAAAGCAAAATTGAATAAGAGGGACTGAGGGAGCATGAAATGATTGAGAGGGGGCCATGCTTTGAGTGACTTTCACGGCGGATGTTCCGGTATTAACTAGTCCGACCCTTTCCCGTAGATGAGATTAAAATAAAAGGGTATTCTTTTATTAATATTCAGTTAAAGTCCATAGCTTCTTTGAATGTTCCGCTGATTGACTACTACATCTAGGGACGGGATCCGTGTGGGCAATAATGATTAGGGAGGGCTCCATTGGAGGCCTAGTAAGGATTGGTAGCTTAGTAATTTACCCTTTGTGACAACTAACATGATAATATCACATTTAATTTGGCCCACTCCTTAGTCCCTCCCATTCCCAATAGGAAGACTTCCTAGGAGACACGACCCATACATAGACCATTTGCTTCCTTTCTTTACTTATATATATAGGACCCTAATAAGGGACCCCTATTATCTTCTTTCTCATATGAATAATTTGACATATGTATTTTTGTATGTATATTATATCCAAGTTTTGGAGTATACGAAGGTCAATGATAGTTGCAGTTACCAAGTTGTCTGTTGTAAACAAAATGGATAACATAATAAACCACTTGGATATTGTATAGTCAAAGAGTGAAAATATGTCAAGTTTTTCTCCGCACTATTTCAAGTAGTAAACTTCGATCTTCACACATGTGGTGTGTTTAATATAAAAGAAGTCATTTTATGAAATATATTTTCCATGAGAAAGTAATCTTTTCGTGTTTGATTAGAAATGTTTTCCATCAAAAGTTATATCTATATATCTATCTATATACTATATTAAAAGTATACAGGTCCTTAGCGAAATGTCGTTCGCCTTTTTTACCCTTAAAAAATAGAGTTCGCAGTAAACAAAATAGTCATTTAATTATTATCCTAATATTTAAGACTTCTTACTATTTTTTTTTAAGTTAAGGACTCCTTTTTTTTTCCTTTGGTAGCATAATATTTTACTTAACCAAAAATAGAAATCTAAATAAACGTTGCCTTTGTGAACAATTTCAATACAAATATAACTCCTATCAACTTGACAAAAATTTACTGTATATTTCTTACCGCCTTATAGTCATAATGGGATTCATAGAGCTATTGTTGAGTCCAAATCAAAATCTAACATGTAAACTATTGCAAGTATTTTTAGTGCAAGTTAAAGTTAGCCTCCGACCAAATCGTCGCTACTTATGCGTTCTTGGTCAGGTTCGTAAAGTTCGGATCTTTATTTTATTTATCTTTTGATCTTTATTTTATTTATCTTTGTTTGTTTTGTATTTTTAATTCTCCTGTGTTATGGTATAAAAGTTGATTTTTGTCTATGTGAAACTCTTGTATATCTTTCATATAGAACTTTTGTGACTACCAAGTATTGATATGTGAAAATGTCTTGATTATGGAATCGATTTGTTGGTTGATTTTCTATTATTTATGATCTATTAAATTTATTAACGCTTATATGTTCTCCAGATTCTTTGGAGCACTGGAGTGAAGATAACATGAGTATCTTTTAGAGTGAAGATAGCATGAGTACCTTTTTTATTTTTCTTTCTTGAATGGGTATGAATTATTCTGTGTGTTCTTCTATTTTTTATTTTGTAATGACTAATTTTCCTGCAAAGGTCTGGTCAAAAGATAGGCTCAATTATTAATTTTCCTTCGTAAATATGCTATATAGACTAAATTGATAAGAAAACAGTAATTGATTCATCCATTTTCATCGTGGCAACAATTTTATTTGGAGCTTGCTTATATTTTATTTTGGGCGAAATAGAATGAGTCATATTAAAACTTTTAGTTATGTTTTTCACACCTTGTTACCATTTTTTTATCTTATAGATAACTTATTTTATTAGACATTTTGAAAATATAAACTTGAACTATCCCACATGTATTTAATCATTAATTTTTAACAATATGTTCTTTGTGTGCAACACATAGTATTAGAAGATTTTGTACGTAGGTAGATTAGACTATGAATGCTTTGTGCATATGCATGTAAGAGACTACGGAAATTGAAGAGGACTATAAAACATGGTCAAAGTGTTTGTATTTGTTTGTTCATTATTGTGGATTGTTTTTGTTTAATGATTAGAGAATGATTTTTTGCTTTTAGAAGAAATCTACCCGTGGACCAACTGTGGTACCTTTTAAAAATAGATTTACAAACTTGTAATTTAATTTTTTCTTAATTTAGGATTTTAGAATCAATTAAAACTTATATATTACATCTTTCCTTATTTGAACTATGTAGAAATTCTAATACTTAAAAATTTAAAATCAATTATAGCTCATATAATTTTTTTTCTTATTTGAATTATTTTAAATAACTATAATACATTCCATATTAATTTTTCTAAGGATTCATCTCCATATTGATTTCTTTCCAAGTTTCTGTTTCACGTTTGAAACACATATGAGTGTAGTTATTGGTTTTATTGCTCTTAGCAATTGATATAGAGACCATTATAACTAAAAAAGAATTAATTCTTAAAGTGGGATGTCAATCACAAAAATATTTAAAAATATTGATTGACTCTTATTAGGTGCCAGGTTTGAGAGTGGTTTAGTTATTCTACCTAAATTTAACAACAAATTATAGACTACTTTGGTAAATAGAATAATTTTTAAATTTTTCTAACAATCTGAATTATCACTTCAAATTGATAATAAATAAGTGTTCCTGTTGGTTTGATATTCTGTTGATTGAATCACGACAACACTCTGATCATGAAGTCCAAATCGAGATCTAATATATAAAAGTTTCAATCACTGCAAAGTATTGAGTATGAAGTACAAATCAATTTCTAAAATAACAACAAGACACTTTTTTTGGGATAAATATTCTCTCCTTGATGAATACTAAAAAAATAGTATGACAATTTGGTATCGTACTATTTAACAGTTTCTCAAAAGAATTGATAATTAAGCGATATTATATGTTATTATCATTGAAATTTGAATTACTTTCTATGCTTGTATACAATATTTTATTAATAGACGCAAAACACACGTGCAACGCACATGTACACACGTGAGAAAAAAATGTTAAAGCATATATAAAGAGCATGCACATGAATAATCTACTGATTAAAATCCTAGACTCGTCCCTAAACGAAAAGGTAGATTTACTACCTAAAATACGGGGCACATAAATCTATGATTTTTTTGTCAAACTAGATATTTGATGTACTTAAATATTTTTAGAATTTATCTAATATTATATGTTCGCCCTTTGCTCCAAAAAAGGCCGAATGGAGTACTTTTTTTTCTCTCTCTCTCTCTCTAAGTCACTTATTATGGACCAAAGGGAGTATATATCTTTTTTTTTAGTAATCCACTAGGCAGATTGCCTAGGTCTAGCTTTTATATATATCTAAAAATGTAGAAAACAAATTTCAGGAGGTCTTACAAAATAAAAGGCATAAACTTTGACAATTACATAGACCCTATTATCAAAGTTGAGAAAAGAACTCAATAATGACAGTACATGATGCATTCTAAATAGAGAAAATGACCCTCTATAGCCCCTCAAAATTTTAATAGCCCACGTTTTTCCCCATTGACACGAAATGACCCTCCGACCCAAACATATTATATTTAATAGCCCAAAATATCATTTTTATATATTTTTTGTATAGTGACAGTCTATTTTGTATAATTTTTGTATAGTGACAGTCTATGTCACGATCCAAATTCACCTATAGGCCGTGATGGCGCCCAACATCTCAGCTAGGCAAGCCAACTAATGATTTGAACATATATTCAATTCTTTAAAAATTATCCGAGTAATCAAACTCTTCGAAATTTCAAAATTTAAGAGAGATATGAGAAAATAAGTGTAACGACCCGACTGGTCGTTTTGAGTATCTGCACTTCGCTCGGTAGTTTGAGACCTCGGAATGGGGTTTCGTCAGTTCCGTTAGCTCCGTTGGGTGATTTTAGACTTAGAAGCGCGTCCGGGTTGTAATTTGAAGTTCCGTAGTCGAATTAGTCTTGAAATGGCGAAAGTTGAATTTTTGGAAAGTTTGACCGGGAGTAGACTTTTTGATATCGGGGTCGAATTTTGATTCCGGAAGTTGGAGTAGGTCCGTAATGCCAAGTGTCACTTGTGTGCAAAATTCAAGGTCAATTGGACGTGATTTGATAGGTTTCAGCATTGGTTGTAGAAGTTAAAATTTTAAAGTTCATTGATTTTGACTTGAGGTGTGATTTATCGTTTCGAGGTTTCTATGCGTGATTTGAAGCTTCGAGTAGGTTCGTTTTGTCATAGGGAACTTGTATGCAAAATTTGGCGCCATTCGGACGCTTGGTTGCGATTCTAGAAGTTCTTGAAGTTTTCTTTGATCTTCAAGCGTTTTGGGGTCCGATTCTTGATACTAGAGGTTATTTTGAGGTTTTCATCGCTCGAGCGAGTTCGTATTATGTTTTTAGACTAGTGTGGATATTTGGTTTGGAGCCTCATGGGCTCGGGTGAGTTTCGGCTTGGTTTCAGAATAATTTTTCATAATATTTGAGTGCTGGTACTGGTGTCATCGCATTTGCGATATTTTTGTAGCAAATGCGACAGTTGCTATTGCGAAGCAGCCATCGCATTTGCAAAAATTGGGCTACTGGGGAAGATTTGCATTTGCGAAGAAACCCACCGCATTTGCGATGTGGGGTTATTCGCATTTGCGATGGACCCTACCGCTTTTGCGAAATGTTGGTCTTCGCATTTGCGAAGTATATGGTCGCAAATGCGACTTTGACAGGAAACCTTCTGGTTCGCATTTGCGATAAGTTGTTCGTATTTGCGGGGGTCGTATTTGCGAACCCCTTGTCGCAAATGCGACATCTGCAGCCTGCTAAATGCTGAGAATTCCGAGTCTTAGCTTCATTTTTATTATATTTTGAACCCTAGCTTCGATGGGAGGCGATTTTGTGAAGGGATTTTCATACCAAATTATTGGGTAAGTACCCCTCTAATCAATTCTCAACTACATTTCATGATTTTACATAAGATTTAACATCAAATTCATGAGAAACTAGGAAAAAATTTGGGGATTTTGTCAAAACTTTGAAAAATAAAAATTTGGGATTTGAGAGTCAAATAGGACTCGGATTTGAAAACAAAATACGTATTTGGACTCGTGAGGCTATGGGTAGTCAGGACCTACCCTTGGACCCGGGTTTTGACAAGGCGGACCCGGGGTTTGACTTTTGTTGACTTTTTAGAAATTGAATAAAAATCATAGCTTTATTAATTGAAATTATTTTCCCTTGCGTTGTGTAATGTATTTAAGTCGTATTTGGCTAGATTGAGCCGAGCGAAGGTGAATTTGTAAAGGAAAAAGCTAAATTGAGTATTGAGTTAGCCGAATTGAGGTAAGTGTCTTGCCTAACTTTATTAAGGAAAATTTTTCTAATATTTGACATTGCTTGTTACATGCGAGGGTGATGCATATATGAGGTGACGAGCATATATGCGTGTACCAGGGTTAACCATGCTCGGGGGTAAATTATGTTATAAATTGTGTCTTGTAGAATCACGTGACCTTCTTGTTTCATGCCTTACTTGACTCCTAGATACTAAGATCATAGTATTAAATGTTAGGAACTAAGACTTAGCTTGTTATAACTTGATCAAATTTGATAGAATTCTTAGAACACATTGATGTGTCTGATTCGGTCATCACTATGCATAATCATTAATACATTGCTACGGCCGATATTTTTGAGATACTAGATTCTATACTTGTGTAGTGGATCATTTTGTGAGATTTGTTGGAATACTTGAATAATAAGGTTCTTGCGGGTTTATTGAACTATTGTTGGCTTGGAAAGTTGTGATTGAGATTCATTTGGAATATTCGTTTAAACACTCTCCTTGACGTTATTTATGCTTCCTGCCTTATTTGTCATTGATATACATATGCCTGGTAAGGAAGAGTGTAAAGCACGAAGGGTGATGTCGTGCCATTGTTTATACATTATCATGTGAGGGAGAGTGTAAAGCACGAAGGGTGATGCCGTGCCATATTATTGAGAGTAAAAGCACGAAGGGTGATGTCGTGCCATATTATTGAGAGTAAAAACATGAAGGGTGATGGTGTGCCATATCATTTGTGAGTAAAAGCACGAAGGGTGATGTCGTGCCATGTTATGTGATTAAAAACACGAAGGGTGATGTCGTGCCATGTTATGTGACTAAAAGCACGAAGGGTGATGCCGTGCCATGTTATGTGAGTAAAAGCACGAAGGGTGATATCGTGCCATTGCATTTATATTATCATGCTTTTGTGTTATTGCGAGTTCATGGCACGAAGGGTGTTTCCGTGCAAGTGAGGATGAGGGACATGCATTATGTTGTGATATCCTTTTCTTGTAGATATCTTCATGTCTTTACCTTGAACTGTTACTGTCGTACTTACAGTTCTTATGTGACTTGTCGTCACTGTTCTGTCTTTATTCTCTATCTCAATTGTTGTTGTGTTGCCCATGCCTTCTACTTGCTTAACTTGTAAATATCATGCCTACTTCCTGCTGTTATAATTGCATCCATGACATATCTGTTTTGTTGCACTTAGGTACAGGTCTTCTTCCATGTTAGTCATTCATGTCTCTACTTGTTAACTTATAAAGATCATGTGTCCCCTTTTTTATTTGTTATATCTATCTTCATGCCTCCACCATGCTAGTTAGTTGAAGTTACATTCCTTTTTCTAATTGTTGTCATTACTTTTATGCTTTCCGCCTAGTCTGTGACTGATGTCATTATGTACATTCTCGTTCATTATTACTACTTGCTTATTTCCTACTTTGTCATTTCTGTTATCGGTATTTCTGCCCTTCGGTTGGTAGTGTTTTACGCATATTTGGTGAGGATGAGATAAATGCACGGAGAGTGTTGCCGTGCCGTTGAATTTGATGTCTTGAGTATTTCTCTCACACTATGAAGGTTTTGAGGTGATTATTGTGGTTCATTGGTTTCGCTCTAAGGAAAGGATTGGTCGAGATATTGGAAACTATTGGATTGTGATCTCTTCTAGTACTCTGTTATTGCTTTGTACATTCGTTTGTGTGCTCTATTCTGTTATATTGTAGTATAGTTCTATTGTTAGTTACATTACATATTTTATCAGTGAGCATCTTTTAACTAAAAAGTCTCGTCACTACTTCGACGAGATTAGACAAAATACTTACTAAGTACGTGGGATCGGTTGTACTCATACTACACTTCTCCACCTTGCGTGCAGACTTTTGGAGCGGAGCTGCTGGTAATGCCGGGAGTGGACCCTGAAGATGTTCGTGTATTCCGGATGTAGCTGCCACTTATCCTTGGTAGCTTTAGATTTTGTTAATCTGTTTATGTAGCCTTCAAACAGATCGTGTAATTGTTTTTTTTTTGTATCAGCTTTGTAAATTTTAAGTCTTAGAAGCTCATGATTTGTACTACTAGTTTTTGGATTAATTTGTAAAAGTTCGGACAATCCTTCACTATTTTTTTATAATTTCATTTGGCTTGTATTGTTTTGTTAGTTGGCTTACCTAGCGGGTCGAGTTAGGTATCATCACGACTTGTGAATTTTGGGTCATGACAATAAGATAAATTAAAACCCAAGTAAAATAATTAAATCCACAAATTCTACTAGTGTGTGCCAAGACCTGGTGTCACAAGTGTATGAGCATCTAGTAGATTATAGAAGATTCTAAATACTGTCTGAAATAAAATAGACAAAATAAAAATACAAGAAGAGGCACTAGTTGCTGCAGAACGGCTCAAAAAAGCAGCTCACCACTGTCTCAGGTCCTGCACAAAAAGTGCAGCAAGCGTAGCATGAGTACATAAACAAAGTATACCCAGTAAGTATCAAGCCTAATCTCGAAGAAGTAGTGACGAGAGGTCGACTTTGACACTCACTATGAGTCAATAATATTACAATAGAATATATTGAATTAAACATGATTCTTAGGTGAACAACAATAATTTTTCTTAACAAGCAGAAATAATTAATTCCTTAAAATTCAATAATTTCTAATTTATCAATTATCTTCATAAGTTGCAATTAAAATATCAAGGTATCGTGTAATTATTATTATTATGCACGATTTTGTTGAGGTCGTACGACCCGATCCAAAGTGTCGTGTAGACTGCCGAGGGACATGAGACACGATCCATAGATGCATCTATACTGTCGGGGCGTTCGGCCCGCTCCATAAGAAAGGAAGACATTTTCTTATGAACCTCCGGAATGAGAAGTTATTATAATATTAACACATAGGATGTTCCATTTCTATTAACACTTAAATAATTTACACAAAATTCAAGCATATAAAGTTTCGATCTTTTACTAATTCCTCTAACTTTTTATAATATAATTCCAGTAATTTAATTAAATAAAATATGCAATTATCATAAGTAATTCATGATTTGAGTCCTAAACTACCCGGACATAGCAAAATTAGTAGCTACGCACGAACTCTCGTCACCTCGTGCGTATGTAGCCCCCAACAATTAGCAACAATTATTAATTTAGATCACCTATGGGGTAAATTCCCTCTTACAAGGTTAGACAAGAGACTTACCTTGTCTCAAGCCCACTTCCGATCACGATATCATGTAAAAGTCCCAATTCGGTGCCGAAAAATCCAAAACTAACCAAATGTTATATAAAATAATTAATACATGCTCAATAATTCGAAATCAAACTATTAAATTAATTAACCTACCCAAAATGGTAAAATTTCTAAAATTCACCCCGGGCCCACGTCCCGAATTTTGGAAATTTTTGGAGAAAATCGTTATCCATAATCTCAAGAACTCAAATATACAATTTCTATCTAATTCCATAACCATTTTCGTGGTTAAACTCTCATTTTTGTACAAATCTAGGTTTTTCCTCTAACCCTTGATTTCCATAATTTACAGGTTATAATCTACCCATAATCTATGTAATGACTCAAAGTGTGTAGAATTAACTTACCTTCAAGTTGCTAGTTGAAATCTCCTCTAAAAAAGCTCCAAAATCGCCCAAGAATGTAGAAAAATGGGGGAAAATGGTTGTTTTCCCGTACTTTAAGGGTTTTGCCAAACATCCCTTTCGCATCTGCGGCTCCGCATCTACGAAAATTGCGTCGCAGATGCGGCTCCCCCCTAAGCCGGCCCGGTCCGCTTCTGGGGCTTGTACATCGCATCTTCGATGCACTTCTGCGGTTTGTACCTACGCATCTGCGCCCAGTCCGCTTCTGCGGTGCTTTTCACGCACCTGCGGGCTCGCACCTGCAGCTGGCCAAGCGCAGGTGCTGTTGCAGCAGAAGCTGGAAGCTTCAGCTGTTACTCCAAAGTCCAAAATCTATCCGAGCCTCGTCCGGTTAACACCCGAGTCCCCCGGGGCCCCGCCCGAATATACCAACAAGTTTGAAATCATAAAACGGACTAGCTCGAATCCTCAGAACGTGTAAAACAACATCAAAACTAAGAATCATACCTCAAACCAAATTGATTCAACTTAGAAATTTTAAATTCTTCAAATTTACTCCTAACGCGCCGAACTATACTTATACTACTCGGAATGACATCAAATTTTGCGTGCAAGTCTTAAATCACCATACAGAGCTATTCTCGGGATCGTAATTCCAAAAAGACTTCAATTACTCCAAAACCTACTACAAACCAAATTTAAAGAACATTAAACCTTCAAATAGTTGATTTTTACTATTAAGCGTCGAAATGCTCCCGGGTTGTCCAAACCCCGATTCGAACATATGCCCAAGTCCAAAATCATCATACAAACCTATTGGAACCGTCAAATCTCGATTCCGGGGTCATTTTCTCAAAATGTTGACCGAAGTCAAACTTGGGCCTTTAAAGCCAAACCAAGGAACCAAGTGTTCTGATTTCAACCTGAACACTTCCAAATCCCGAACCAACCATCCCCGCAAGTCATAAATTAATAAAAGAACATATGGAGAGTTTTATTTAGGGGAACGAGGTTCTAAAAGTCAAAATGACCGGTTGGGTCATTACATTCTCCACCTCTTAAACAAATGTTCATCCTCGAACGAGTTTAGAATTATACCTGGAGTGCTGAATAAGTGTGGATATCTGCTCCGCATGTCCTCCTCGGCCTTTCAAGTCGCTTCCTTGATTGGTTGGCCCTTCCATTAGACTTGCACCGCAATAATCTTCTTGAACCTCAACTGGCGAACCTGTTTATCAACAATGGCAACTGGTTCCTCTTCATAACCCAAACTCTTATCTAGCTGAACTGTGTTGAAGTCTAACACATGTGATAGGTCGGTATGATACTTTTGGAGCATAGATACATGGAAAATCGGATGAACTCCTGATAGACTGGGAGGCAAATCAAGCTCATAAGTAACCTCTCCAACTCGTCTCAACACCTCAAATGGGTCTATAAACCTTGGGCTCAACTTGCCCTTTTTTCCAAATCTCATGATTCCCTTCATCGGCGAAACCTTCAAGAGAACTTTTTCACCCACCATAAACGATAAATCATGCGCTTTCTGATCCGCGTAACGTTTCTGTCTGGACTGAGCTGTACAAAGGCGCTCCTGAATTAATTTTACCTTTTCCAAAGAATCCTTCACCAAATCAATACCATATAACTTAGACTCATCGGGCGCAAACCATCTGATGGGCGAACGGCACCGCATACCATATAAAGTCTCAAATGGAGCCATCTCGATGCTGGATTGATAACTGTTATTATAAGCAAACTCGGCCAAAGGCAAGAAATGATTCCACTGACCTCCAAAATCAATCACACATGCCCTAAGCATATCCTCCATAATCTGAGTTGTCCGTTCTGACTGCCCATCGATCTGCGGATGAAAGGCTGTGCTGAGCTCTACACGGGTCCCCAATTCACTCTATACTGATCTCTAGAAATGTGGAGTAAACTGAGGGCCTCAATCTGATATTATGGAAATTGGCACACTGTGCAACTGAGGGCCTCAATCTGAAGTATATGTAGTCACCACCGGAATAAAGTGTGCCGACTTGGTCAACCTGTCGACAATGACCCAAACTGCATCAAACTTTCGCAAGGTCCGCGGCAACCCAACTACAAAGTCCATAGTAATGCGTTACCATTTTCACTCGGGTATAGTCATCTGCTAAAGAAGGCCACCTGGCCTCTAGTGCTCATATTTAACTTGCTGGCAATTTAGACACCTTGCTACATACTCAACTATGTCCTTTTTCATCATCCGCCACCAATAATGTTGCCTCAATTCACGATACATCTTCGTAGCACCTGGATGAATAGAATACCGAGAACTGTGTGCCTCCTCTAGAATCCTTTTCCTCAGTCCATCCACATTAGGAACACATAAATGATCCTGGAGTCGCAGAACACCATCCGCGCCAATAGTAACTTCCTAGGCACCACCTCGTAGTACCTTTTCTTGAAGAACCATTAAGTGTGGATCATCATATTGGCGAGCCTTGATATGCTCAAATAGTGAAGACTGGGCTATAACACACGCAAGAACTAGGCTAGGCTCTGAAATATCCATCCTCACAAGTCTGTTAGCCAAGGACTGAATATCCAAAGCTAATGGCCTCTACCCACCTTTCTACTAAAGGCGTCTACAACTACATTTTCTTTGCCCGGATGATACACGATAGTAATATCATAATCTATTAGTAACTCAAGCCATCTGCGCTGTCTCAAATTGAGGTCCCTCTGTTTGAACAAATGCTGCAAACTGCGATGATCAATGTAAACTTTACAAGGCACCCCATAAAGATAATGCCTCCAAATCATAAGAGCATGAACAATTGCGGCTAAATCCAAATCATGTACCGGGTAATGTTTCTCATAGGGTTTCATTTGACGTGAGGCGTATGCAATAACTCGCCCCTACTGCATTAATACACAACCCAAACCAACGCATGAAGCATCACAATACACTGTATACATCCCTGAATCGGAAGGCAACACTAATACTGATGTTGTAGTCAATGTTGTCTTGAGCTTCTGAAATCTCACCTCATAATCATCGGACCATTGGAAACGAAGCACCCTTCTAGTTTAATTTGGTCAAAGGTGTTGCAATAGATGAAAAGCCATCCACGAACAGACGATAATAACTTGCTAAACCTAAGAAACTCTTGATCTTAGTCGCCGAAGTGGGACGATGCCAATTATGAGCTACCTCGATCTTCTTGGGATCAACTTTAATGCCCTCGCCTGATACAATATGCCCCAAAAATGCCACAGAATTTAGCCAAAACTCACATTTGGAGAACTTAGCATATTGTTTTTGTTTCTGCAAGGTCTGTAGCACCACTCTCATATGCTGCTCGTGCTCTTCCTTACTATGTGAGTAAATCAAAATGTCATCAATGAAGACAATGACAAACGAATCAATATATGGCCTGAATACCCTGTTCATCAAATCCATAAACGACGCCGAGGCTTTAGTCAAACCGAAAGATATCACCAGAAATTCATAATGACCATATCTAGTTTGGAAAGTAGTCTTCGGAACATCAGAACCCCTAATCTTCAACTAATGGTACCCCAACCTCAAGTTGATCTTAGAAAACACACTTGCACCCTGCAACTGATCAAATAGATCATCAATACGCGACAAATGGTCAAATAGATCATCAATACGTGGCAACGGGTACTTGTTCTTAATAGTGACTTTGTTCAATTGGCGATAATCAATACACATTCGCATCGTTCCATCCTTCTTCTTTATGAATAATACCGGTGCACCCCAAGGCGATACACTCGGTCTGACGAACCCTTTGGATAGTAAATCCCCAAGTTGTTCTTTCAATTCCTTCAATTCTTTCGGAGCCATGCGATTCGGTGGGATAGATATAGGCTGGGTATCTGGAGCCAAGTCAATATAAAAATTAATACCACGATCTGGTGGCATGCATGGAAGATCTGAAGGAAATACATCGGAGAACTCCTAAGCTACAGGCACTGAATCAGTAGTCGGAGTCTCTGCAGTAGTATCCCGAACATAGACTAGATAAGCCAAACAACCCTTCTCGACCATATGTCAAGCTTTTAGAAAGGAAATAACCTGATTAGATGCGCTGACAGTCTAACCCTTCCACTCCAACCTAGGAAATTATGACATTGCCAAAGTAACAGTCTTAACATGGTAATTTAGGACGGTATGATATGGGGATAGCCAGTCCATGCCCAGGATAATCTCGAAGTCGGTCATATCAAGCAACAGAAGATCTGCTATAGTCTCATAACCACAGAATGTAATAACACAAGACCGATAGATCTGATCCACAACAATAGAATTGCCTACAGGAGTGGACACATAAACAGGAATACCCAAGGACTCACGAGGAACATCCAGGAAATGAGCAAATAGAGATGACACATATAAATACGTATATCCTGGATCAAATAATACGGAGGCATCTTTGCCGCAAACAGAAATAATACCTGTAATCACTACATCTGGTCTGGCCGAAAAAGCATCGAACCGAGCTAGAGCGCCAACTGGCTGGCCTCCACCTCTAGGACGACCCCCACCCACCTGCTCTCCACCTCTGGGTGGCTAGAAGGTTGGTGGAGAAACTGGTGCGGTAACTATAGGCTGCTCACCCTGCTGCACTGGTCTACCCCGAAGTCTGGGGCAGAATCTCCGTATGTGACTGAAATCCCCGCACTCATAACAACTTCTCTATGCGATGGGATGCTGACTAAAAGTCTGGCTCTGGTGACCTGAATGCCCACTGGAAGAACCCTGAATAGCTGGTGGGCGATATAAACTTTCTGGCATAGCACTGAAATAAGGTCGCACTAGGGCACCCCGAGGAGGCGGTGGTACTGGATATAGGGGCCTGCTGGACTGCCCTCTCACGAACTAACCTCTACCCCCAGACGAAGCACCTCTGAACTCCCCAGAATATCTAAATGGCTTATCCCTCATAACCTGCTTTCGGCTGCGTTGACGCATACCCTCAATCCTTCGGGCTATCTCCACAACCAACTCATAAGAAGTCCCCATCTCAACCTCTCGGGCCATAGTGGCCTGAATACCAGTATGTAAACCCGCAACAAACCTCCGCACTCTCTCTGCATCAGTAGGGAGTATCATAAGTGTATGGCGAGATAGCTCAGAGAATCTCGCCTCATAATCAGTCACTGACATCTGAACCTGCTGGAGCTGCTCAAACTGAAATAGCAACTCCTCCCTCTGGGAGAATGGAATATACATGTCCAGGAAAATACGGGTGAACCTGTCCCAAGTCATGGGAGGAGAATCTGCTGGTCTGCCAAGAAGATAAGACTTCCACCATCTACGGACTCTGCCCTCCAGCTGAAAAATAACAAAGTCTACCCCATGAGACTCCAATATCCTCATGTTGTGTAGTTTGTCCCTGTACCAATCAATGAAATCCTGGGGATCCTCATGTCGCTCACCCCCAAATACAGGAGGATGTAGTCTAGTCCATATGTCCAGTAGCTTATACTACTCGGCAGCCGCAGCTGGTCTAGGCTCAGGTGTAGCTGCTGCCACTGGCTATACTCCACCCACGGGTAGTGCACCCTAGGTCTGATATACAGTAGCTACCTGCCCATGAGGTTGTGTGGTAGGGGTCTGTGCTCCCCCGCCCGCCTGAGATATGGCTGAGTCTGTCGGAAATAAACTGGCCTGAGTCATAGTGTCCATAAACCGCAACATACGACCCATGACCTCCTGGAATCCCAGTGCCAACGTGAAATCCACCGAAGTTGGCTCTTCCACGGGCACCTCGCCCTGTTCCTCAATAATAGGATCCTCTGCTGGGCCCACTGGTGGCATAACTGGAACAATTCTGGGACTTCCTCGTCCCCTACCACGGGCTGGAGCCCTCCCTCGGCCTCTAACAACAAGGGGAGTAGCTCTTCCCTAGTCTGGAACCTCATTAGAGCGCGTTCTCACCATCTGTGAGAGAATAAGAGAAAGATATTTAGTACTACATTATTTTCACGATGGGAGATGAAGAAAGGTAGTTTCCTAATACTCTATAACCTCTCAAAGATAAGTACAGACGTCTCCGTACAGATCCACAAGACTTTATTAGGCCTGCTCATAACTTGTGAGACCTATGTGAACCTAGTGCTCTGATACCATGTTGTCACGATCCAAATTCACCTATAGGTTGTGATGGCGCCCAACATCCCAGTTACGCAAGCCAACTAATGATTTAAACATATAATCAATTCTTTAAATATTATCTGAGTAATCAAACTCTTCGAAATTTCACGCTCCGCATCTGCGAAAAATGCATCGCAGATGCGGCTCCCCCCAAGTCGGCCCCATCCGCTTCTGCGGCAGGTACATCGCATCTGCGATGCGCTTCTGTGATTTGTACCTATGCATATGCGCCCAGTCCGCTTCTGCGGTGCTTTTCACGCACCTGCGGGCTCGCACCTACGGCTGGCCAAGCGCAAGTGCTGTTGCAGCAGAAGCTGGAAGCTTCAGCTGCTGCTCCAAGTTCCAAAATCGATTCGAGCCTCGTCCGGTTAATACCCGAGGCCCCGTACGAACATACCAACAAGTTTGAAATCATAAAACGGACTCGCTCTAATCCTCGAAACGTGTAAAACAACATCAAAACTAAGAATCATACCTCAAACCAAATTGATTCAACTTAGAAATTTCAAATTCTTCAAATTTACTCTAAACACGCCGAAATTTACTTATACTACTCGGAATGATACCAAATTTTGTGTGCAAGTCTTAAATGACCATACGGATCTATTCTCAGGATCGGAATTCCAAATGGATATCAATTACTCCAAAACCTATTCCAAACTAAATTGAAAGAACATTAAACCTTCAATTAGTTGATTTTCACTATTAAGCACCGAAACGCTCCCGGATTGTCAAAAACCCTATTCGAACATACACCCAAGTCCAAAATCATCATACGAACCTATTGGAATCGTCAAATCTCAATTCCGGGGTCGTTTTCTCAAAATATTGACCGAAGTCAAACTTGGGCCTTTAAAGCCAAACTAAGGAACCAAGTGTTCCGATTTCAACCCGAACACTTCCAAATCCCGAACCAACCATCCCCGCAAGTCATAAATTAATAAAAGCACATACGTGGTATTTTATTTAAGGGAACAAGGTTCTAAAATTCAAAATGACCGGTTGGGTCATTATAGTCTATTTAGTATATATTTTGTATAGTGAAAGTCTATTGTATATAAAATGTATAGTGGCAATCTATTTAGTATATATTTGTATAGTGACAGTCTATTTTGTATATATTTTATATAATAACAGTCTATTTTTGCATATATTTTATATAGTGATAGTCTATTGTATATAAATTGTATAGTGACAGTCCTATACAATTCCTCTTGCTTTCTTTTGTTTCTAGTTGGTTGTAATAGATTTGCCTACAACCTTGAGGAAGCTACATACAGAATTGAGGAAGATGACAGGTACAACATAAAGAAAGCAAAGAGTATTTGTTCGACAAACGATGGACTTTGTTGCCTTAATCTGTCATACCCTTTTACCCAATATATTGTTATAGCAACACATGATACTGTAAGTACCCAACTAGTATATTTTTACAAAACCTAGAAAAAGACCTAATAGGAGACTACAACTTCCTCCTACAATAGGAGGAAGAGTTTTTGAAACTCAAACATCGGCGACTCTCCATTAAATCCGGCGACTCTTTCTTTTCATTTTATTTACTATTTTGGGGGCTTTTGATATTATGAAAATCTATATCTAAAAGATGGTTTGTTTGCTATTTGAATTTTGGCAGATCTGTCCGGTATATAGCTTTTCCGGTGATCGTGAATTTTTCGGCCACTGCTGCGACCGGTGAAGTTTTTCGGTTACACCATTTTGGGCCGAAAATCATTTCTCCAATGAACTTGTGTTTGTGCTTGTAGGTCAGATGTATAATTCGGGGGCTAACCGTTATAATTGATTTTGGGCTATAAAATGCATATTGCAATATGTGGCTAGCGGCTGATATTAGTTTCTAGCGGATGGCCATAAATGAAGTTTGCTCTTCTAAATAAGATAAGAAAAAGAGTTTTAAAAACTAGCCTTGCGAAGTCATCACAATTGAGCCCCATATGGAGTCTTCTTGTATTGCGTGTTTGGCCATCTTCTTTTGGTAGAATCCGATTTACCATTTTTGCATTCCAGATTGAATCCATTAATCTCCTTATCCAGGCTCGAACAACAGCTTCCCCATCCAAGTGAGCATAAACTGAACTCTCCAGTTTTGCACCTGTAATTATCTTGCCATATCTTTGATGTCTCGACTCCTCACTTTGTGAATCATTGCATTTTATAAACCAGTCCTATGCAGCAAATCCTTCTTTATGATGTCCAAAATCCAATACAATATCTACATTTTCATATACCATAACAAAATCACACATATCCCCTACTGTCTCTAATGTCCAGCATTTGTGGACATATAGCTGAGTATGCACATTTTGGTGTAGGATACATGTGATTTGCTATCAACTAATTGCTTGCAAATGCGAGCATCGCTTTGTTGAGTGATGGCTTGCATTTGTGGGGGGGGGGGGAAGGGGGAGGGGTTTAGCCCACACATGCATTCTTTGCTTCTACAATTGAATGCCAAAAGCACATACCTCTTAAAAGTTCCATGATGACATTTCTGGGCAGTGACCATTCGTTACGTGTAGTATCATCAGATGTCTTTCCTAGTTTAGGATCTCTAATGGATTGGGATATTACCCCCAGTTGTCTCCTCCCTTTGATCTGCAGTAATAATGTCCTATCGACCATTGCAACACTGCATCGACTTAGATTTTTCGATTGAGTCTTCTTGTCCATGCTTGTGCTTACCATAACTTCTCCTTCAAAAGAATGAGCACTAGGTGCTAATACCACCCATTGAATTCGTAGTATATGGCAAGGCATGATCATAGTAATTTCTCCCGCAAAAAAGAACACAAGGTTAGTATAAATAATGATCACCATGTTCTCCTCCATAAGGATTTGAACATGATGGTCTAGTGAATTCTCCAGACCCCTACTACACCTTTCCTCCTCACTCCTTAGTTTTTGGCAACTTTTACCCTCAAGTAAGGACATTGTAATTTATCCACATTCTCAATTCTCTTCCCAACTGTGTCTAGATGATGAAAACCATGACATTCGATATCCTCAATATCTAGTACATAATTGGCCAAATGATCCGACAATTTATTCCCTTCTCTAAAGGTATGTGACACCTTACCATTATACAACTCTAGCAAGGTTCTAATTTCTTCCACATGTTCATTGATGATCCAATGTGGCTTCCAAATCCCCTCAATAATGTTCTTAATAATCTTAGATTCCGTTTGTATCCAAAATTGGCTAGATCATGATTAATACAATATCTCAAGGCTTCTTGGATTGCCATTGCCTCCGCTACTGTGTATGTAGCCTCTTGTATTTCCTTTCCACATGCATATATGACATCCCCATGTTCATACCTTAAGCAGTATCCAATAGAACTCCTTCCTAGATTTACCCTTGATGCCCCATCAGTGTTGATCTTTGTCCACCCAGCCGTAGGAAATTCCCAGATTACCTTGTCGACCTTCAATCTAGGTGTATAGTTTTCTATCATCTGAAGAATGTCTGGCCATCTAGGGGGAACATTACGTATACCTGGATTCCTAACCTTGATAAGGCATTGAAGTATGATGGACACTTGATATACCACTCTATTAATAGACACCACCTCTCCATGTTTGTAGCTGTTTCTCCTCTTCCACAACTCCTCAATTATAATGCATGATAGCGTTTGAAAAATTGGCTTCAGTCCAGCATTTCACCACTGCTTGGTGCAAACATAATCCCTCCAAAGACAATTCTGCAAATGAGAAAAAATAATACCAAACTCTTGTGTCTGCATATGATCTGAAGAAAATATGTGAGACTATTTCTTCATCTGGATTCACGCAACACCAACATTTAGAAGGCATAAAATATCCCAGTCTTCTCCATGCATCATCTAATGGCAATTTACCCTTCCACAATTTCCACATAAAGAAAGATATTTTGAATGGACGCCCTTTCACCCACATGTTCTTATACGATATTGAAGAATCCCTCCTACTCCTTAGGTATTCCTAGGCTGACTTTACACTAAATTCTACTTTAGGTTCCTAGTTCCAATATGGTTTGTCAAGTACTTCATGAGTCAGTCATTGTAACGACCCGATCGATTATTTTGAGCTCTAGTATACCGTTCAGCGGTTTGAGGCCTTGAGTATCTTCACTTCAGGTATTATGACTTGTACGTGAGGTCGGAATTTAATTTTGGGAAGTTCAGAGTTGATTCAGAGAAAAAATTCTAAATTCGGAAGCTTTAAGTTAGAAGAGTTAACTAAGGTTTGACTTTGAGTAAACGACCTCAGAATTGGGATTTGAAGGTTCCAATAGGTTCGTATGATGATTTCGGATGTGGGCGTATATTCGGATTGAGTATCGGGTCGCCCGAAAGCATTTCAAAGCTTATTATGGAAAGTTAACATTTTGAAAGTTTAATAATATCTTAAGTTTGATTTGATGTAGACTTTGGTGTTATCGATGTCTGTTTGAGGTTCTGAGCCTTGGAATAGGTTCGTATTGTAATTTATGACTTGTGCGTAAAGTTTGGCATCATTCCGGAAAGTTTAAGTGTGATTTAGACATGTTCGGCGAAGTTTGAATGATTGAGAGTTTAAAGAAAGATTTCGATCGTCAATTCATAATTTTGATGTTGTTTGAGATTTCGGCTAAGTTCGTATCGTGTTTTGGGATATGTTGGTATGCTTGGACGGGGTCCCAAGGGACTCAAGTGAGTTTCAGATTGGAATCAGATCGAAATTTGAAGTTGAGGAATGCTGGTTTTGGCCAATTGCTGGTGCAATCGCACTTGCGGAAAAAGGGCCGCAGATGCGACTCCGCAGAAGTGGCCAGGCTAGCACAGAAGCGGATTTTGCTGGGGAAAGGCTGAGACTGCAGATGCGGTTGAGTTTCCGCAGAAATAGAACCGTACCTGTGGGTGAGGCATCGCAGAAGCGACTGGAGGTGATCGGAGCAGAGGCCGCATATGCGAAGCAATTCCCGCACTTACGTAATCGCAGATGCGGTGCCTGGAGCGCAGAAGTGGGCATGGGATATTGGGAATGACTTTGCAAAAGCGTGGATTTCGCCGCAGAAGTGACACCGCAGAAACGGCCAAGCTGATCGCAGAAGCGGAAGGTCGTCTGGGCAGATGTGTTTTTTTAAAAGCGGGATTTGGCTAATTTTCATCTTATTTTCTTCCATGAGAGCTGACCTTGGAGCTATTTTGGAGTGCCATCTTCATCATCTATTATAGGGTAAGAGATTTCTTCTTATTGCGAGTTAAATACATGAATTATACATTGCGAGTTAAATACATGAATTATACATGGGTTGGAACATGGAAATTAGTAGAGATTTGGGATTTTGATAGAAAACCTAGAATTTGGTATTTTTGAATTTTGACCACGAAATTGGACAAGGAATTGAGAATAAATTATATATTTGAGTTTACAATGTTATGGGTAATGTTTATCTTGGAAAATATTCGGAATCTAGGCACGTGGGTTGATTTTATAGACTTTTTCGAGCGGAGTTAGGAGTTATTATGAATTGAAATATTATGAGTATTAGAGTATATCTTTATTGGTTTGCACATTTTGTGTGACTAGTTTTGGTTCAACGGGCATCAGTTTGAGGTGTTAGAGAGGCTTTGGAGCCAGTTATAGAACTTCAAAGTGAGGTAAGTTCCCTGTCTAACTCTGTGAGGGGGAAACCACCCCTGGGTGATGTATTTGATATGTGCTACTTATTGCGGGGGCTACGTACGCATGAGGTAACAAGAGTCCGTACATAGCTAGATTCATGTTATGTCCGGGTAGACTTAGTTTCTCGCCAAGCTATAACTGTACTATTTGAGTTGCCTATTAAATTCTTTTATTTCATGTTGGAACTTGAGACTAGACTTGTGTAGAGTGATAGACTTGCTATTGTAGAGATTCTACGGGTTTCATGATTAGCCGCAAAATAATTGTACCCCTCTTATGAATTTCTCCCGCGCTATGCGTTTTTATCGAAGGGTTTCCCTTAAAAATTTATAACTCACACGTCTATTCGTGAGTGGGGTCAAGGACCCGTTAAATCTTCTTATTCTAATGGGATCGGGTCATTCGCCTCGGTAGGAATATGTAACACACTCTTATGGGATCTCGTTCGCCTCGGCAGTGTCATATTATGATGGGACCGGGTTGTTCGCCTCGACAGGATTTTGTATCACACTCTCATGGGAGTTGGCCATTCGCCTTGGCAATATAATAAATGTATCTATGGTTCATGTCGTTCGACCCTCGGCCGTGCACATATTATAATAGGATCGGTCCGTATGCCTCGGCATTTCTATAAAATACTCTTATGAAATCGTACGCAATATTTGACAAGAAGCCAGTGTACATATGAGTTTTCCTGATTTGAAATGTGATGACCTATCTGGGGAGGTCCATTATATATATACTCCGATTGAGGAGGTAACTTCTTAGTGCGAGCTTGAGTTTACTGTCCATAGGAAGATTGTACCTCGTATTTATATTTGTTCATACCATTTATCTGCTCTGCCCCATATTTATTTGCTTCTTACTATACATGTATTATTGGACCACTAGTAAGTGTCGATGTCGACCCCTCATCACTACTTCTCTGGGATTAGGCTAGATACTTACTGGGTATGCGTTGATTTACATACTCATGCTACACATGTTGCACTTATTGTATAGGTATATATATATTTCTTGTGGTCCTTTGGGCGCAGAGGCGCGACATTTGCGGGGAATTTACGGTGAGATGCATTCCTTGTTACATCTACAGCATATAGAGTCTCCATAAGAGTTATTTATATTCTACTGTCTAACTTGTATTCCAGACAGATGTTGTATTTTATTATATTTTCTAGTTAATACTCATGCACTTGTGACACCGGATTTGGGGGGTTTCTACAGGTTATTCATTATTGTAGTTCGTGTAAATATTATCATGTACCCTGTAAATTATATTTCATGCTATTTAATTAACTAAAATTATGATTTTAAAACACTAAAATGGGTAATTAAGTTGATCAATTACCATTGGCTTGCCTGACGGCGGTGTAGGCGCCATCACGACCTTTAGTGGATTTTGGGTCATGACAGCTTGGTATTAGAGCGTTAGGTTCACTTAGGTCTCATGAGTCGTGAGCAAGTCTAGTAGAGTCTTGTCGATCGGTATGGAGACATTTGTACTTATCTTCGATAGGCTAGAGGGCTGTTAGGAGCACTTCCCTTCTTGATTTCCTCATCGTGCGATTTGATTCCATCGAGGCTTGTGCCTTTATTTCCTTCCTACTCAATCTTACGCGACATGGGGCGCTTGTTGTCAATTGGTCATTGAAGAGTCGTATTGGTACTGCAGACGTGATGCATGATATTTTTCCCTATGTGTTCGGGAAGGCTATTGTCGTCGCCTTGCAAAAGGATGTTCTTTTGTTCCAGCTCAGTATCTGTATTTTCTATGGTTTCGAGACTGTGCACATATTGCTACGATGTATATGCATTGTTATCGCACAATGTTGGTGTAATGGTAAGTGCTTGTTTATGTGTCGAGGAAATGAATGACTTGAAAGGAGGATTTCTCAGTGCATGATTTAGAGGTTCAACATTTAATTCTAGCAAAGGAAAGGCAATCAGACTATGGATGTTCAGGCCTTGGTCGATGAAGCGACGAGGCTTGATATTTTCGAGTGTGGTGGAATTCTCATTTGTGATGTGGTTTTGTCGTCTTTGTTGGAACACATTAAGGTTCGTCGGTGTTATGGTCTTCTTCGATTTGCATTCGGGGCAGGATGTTGGGAAGTGGCGCCTAAGAAGTGGTTGTCAGAGATAGTGAAGTGTAGCGGTTTCAGAATCGAATTGGTATTTCTAATGTTTATGGCTCGAGAAAGATGATCTTCTAGGAGGTTTAGAGTTGGTAACAATTCATTCGTTTAGGTGCTACATGTATGGATTTGATTTGAGGCAATATTTGGGCAGGGAAGTATGAGGAAGGACATGGCGGGAGGTATCTCGTGGTGGTTGAATTACTAGCAGGTCAAGTATGAAAAGCAGATGTCGAGAAGTTTCTTAAAGGAGATAGTTTAACCGAAGTAAGAGTGATAGATTAGCATATGGATTCTGTGGTAGGATAGCCGCGTGCCTTGAGAAAATTTAGAGCGATTTGGGAATCATGGTGAAAACGTGACTAGGTCTACAGATTGTATTGGGGATGGTGACTACTGTATTGAGGAACATTGAATATGGTACAAAGGAGTTTGCTTGAAATGAAGATAGGTGTGAAAACTTGATTATCATTGGGATGCAACATGACTTCGAGTTTGGAATGTATTATCGAACTTTCAGTTGATGTCAATGAGGAATGAACAGACTTGTACAACTAGTAGACAAGCATGGCCCTAGGAGGGTTTACTAAACTCGTGGTAGTTATACCCGGTGCAGCGTCGTTGGAAGATGTTGGCATGGAATACCACATGTGGGTTATCTCCTGTGAACATATCAGCAGTTGTATGATTTTGATGAAGTTTCTACGAGGAGTTCTACTTGCTACCCGGCAGAAGGTCAAATATGCAATCGCGAGTGATAATTCGGAATGTTCATAAGAAGTTTAACAAGAGATTTTGAGAAATTTGGCGGGTTAAAAGTGCGAGATCATGGTAATTGAGAAGGAGGAATCTTTGTGGGTTCTAGGTTTATGTAATTGTAGCTTAAAGCTAAGTTGGGGAGCCCCACCGTCTACTATTGGATCACATGGTTGTCTTCTTGTGTAGTTTCTGGTTATCGATGTGTTGGTGGATTATTTATGACTAAGAAAAGAAAACATCAGGGGTAATTCGAGAAAGGAACTTGATGAATGTGTGCTATACTTCGCCTTATTGATTCGGGTGCAGGTTTTGGGAAGATTCAGAGTTTATGCTTCTTGTGGATGTAATGTACAAGGACAAGAATTCAGCCGGTTGCTTATTTGATAGGGTGTTCATGGGCTAGTAGAGCGATGAAGTTTGGTTACATTCAGGACTAGGTCAGAGTGGGTGACTCTCAACAACAGTCCTAGTGGGTTCAAGAATTAAAGTGGAGTGCCTAAGGATTTCAGGTCCGTTGCATGGTTAAGGATCGAGTTTTCACAGTGGATTACGAACGAGACTTGGAATGTTCTATGTTACCATTGGGTATGCGGTGCAGTATTGGAGGAAAGGAAGAAATAGCTTCGGATTCGCGGAAGGTCTTGCAGAATGGGTGTACCAGTTGGAGATGCTATTGTGCGCATAAGGGGAGTATGAGATGGTTCATGAGTATTGAAACGATGTGGTCTCGTGATATGGGTCACTCGAGATGAGTTTAGATTTAGTTCGTTACGTTTTTGAATGGAGCTATTATTATTTCTAAGATAAGTCGAGAGTAGATTGAAAGAAGTTGAGTCGGTTAGTAATGGTTGAATTGGCATGATTGTGGCAATGATCAGTTCCTTCGGCGTGTGAAGTTATACATGTGGTTTGTGGTTGTACGCGCGGGCATGACAGTCACCACAACTTGACTGATTTTGGAGGAATTTGATTCAAATGGCCTTGTGGTGTAAATGGATTCCGGAGGAGTCATGGCGGTAAGATCACGACTTGAGGTTTGTATTTTCTGCGGTTTGGAAATTCAGTTGTGTGTTGCATTGTCTCTTCTGAAATGAGCTAAGTGAAAGGTTTCTAGTCAATGAAGTGTTTATTTTTCTGGTAGTTCAGGGATTATGATGAATTCGTGTATTCTCGCGTAGCTCTATGATAGGTGTAGTGAGTGGCATGGGAATTTGAAAGTTGAGGATCAAGGTTGCGGTTCAGTGTTGACAAGAATGTCACGAGCTCGGATGAGTAGGGGAGAATTCAGATGTTCAGAGTAAGCTGAAATTTTCTTTAGTGTCACCTGAGAACAGCGTTCTGTGTAGAAGGCTTGGTGTATTGATTTGAAAATTCTTGATTGCTTTACATAATTGGAACGGCTGGTGGTATGGATATGCAGACTTTGCTACCTGGTGCAAAAGGTCGTGGGAGAGTATCCCACGGGGAAATCTGTGTAAGTGTGACATGTTAGTCACTTGACTGTTAAATATTGAAACCAATCATGGAGATTATGGTACCATCGTTAATGTGAGATTTTATGTCTGGAAGGCGCTCTATTCCTTTGGTTGTCAACTGTGGGAGTTGTTTAAGATTGAGACGGCTTGATTATTCGCACATGTGTTGAAGTCCCGTGTAGCTTGTGGTGTTATATGAGTAGGATGGCTCTTGAGATGCAGTTCATTTATCACACCTTAGTTGTGCTTGGGTTTTATGGCGTGTTACGCTAACCGTCTCCCCAGAACTGTATTTTCGTACTTGGCGTGCTTGTGGGTGATATTTGGTATTTCGTAGATATAAGCATTATGGATTGATGGGAATTTCCTTATTTATTGTTATGAGTGGATCGGGTGGCATGCCGCCATGGGTACGTTGTCTGGATCGGGTTGCACGCCACAACGGTATTATGTTGGATCGGGTTACATGCATAACGGTATTATGTGTAGATCGGGTTGCACACTGATAGAGCTACCTCAGATAGATTTTAAGGGGTGCCTAATACCTTCCCCTTACAAGAACAAGAACCATTACCCATAATCTCACCAGTTAGTAGACCAATAAAGAGCATGACTTAGTAATTAAATAGGTACCCTAGTATACCTTTAAATATTAGGTGGAGACTCTCTTTCATCAGCAACTGAGAAACCACAAGTCAAATTTTGTCTTGACTAGTGCAAAATAGGGTGCAACAATGGCCTCAGAGCCGATTGGGCTCGGTTAAGTGTGCTCAAAATATCTCAAAATCAAGAAATTCTAGGGCTAACAGAAGGTGTCATTGAAATTCAAACTCAGCTCAAATCATTAATGGATGACACGATGTAACTATTCAAAACTCTGGAGTCCCACCTCCATTCAAACCAAATACCACTATGGAAGCATTTAAGGAACAAAACTTGTGCTATAGATGTCATGACAAATATTTTCCTGGACATCGATGTAAGCCTAGAAACCTTAACTTAATGATGGGCACCACATGAGAAGAGGAAACAATAATGCAGACAACACAAGAAGAAGAAGTGTTTGAAGAAGCAAAAGAAGAAATGGTAGAGGAGGAACATGCTGAAATATCACTTTGTGTAGCTGTTGGGATAACTAGCTCTTCCTCAATCTTAAAGATTGTATGGTATGTGAAGGAATTACCATTCTGGTGGACAGTGGTTCTACCCATAGTTTCCTCAATCCATAGGTAACCGAGGCCTTGAGATTGAAGACAGTGCCATTAAGGTTACCAATGAAAGTGAGGGTTTCCAATGGACAAGAACTGTATCGTGATAGATATTGCCCTAATTTTGCGTGGAGAATGTAGGATGAATGGTTCATGTTTAATATGAGGGTCTTAGAAGTGGGTAGATGTGACCTAGTATTGGGGATGGACTGGATAGATTATTTTACTTTTGTGATATTGAATACCAAACCACTCACTCTTTTATTTATCAAAAAGTGCATGTTTGTTGCATTAATGGGGTAGCAGGATGACAATCAGTTGATTAAAGTTGACAATGAAAAAGCTAACAAAATACTGCTTAAGAAAGTCTGTCAGGTGGTAGCGGAAATCTGCTTAATCAGTGGAAACACAACCCTTGTGAATCAGGTTGTACCCCATGAAGTCTCAGCCCTGTTGGAGAATTACTCGGATTATTTTAACGGAAAAGGTCCAAAAATGCCCTCGAACTATCGGAAATAGCTCAATTATACCCTCTGTTTGCTTTTGGTACCAAAAATACCCTCGTCGTCACTCTTTGGGACCATAAATGCCTCACAACTAACAGATGGCCACATGTATATCCTACGTGTAATAAAATACGTGACAACTCACTAATCCATATAATTTACCCATTAACCTAGATGGTAACCTGTGACCCGATCGTCTAATTAAAGGGGCAAAACGATTTTACACCTCATTTCTCACTTACCCTTCTAGAGGTATCTTAGAAAGGTGATTTCAGAGGAGGGTTTCAGAGGAGGATTTCATAGGAATAACAAGACAAATTGAAGATTATTTACCATTATCTGATGCTATTTAGGTAAGGCTTCATCTTAGTTAAGCTTTTCAACAATTATTAGTTGGTTTAGGTCATGGGTTATTTGTGACTAGGGTTTATGATTTTGGGGTAATCTCAAATTTTTATTTTACGTAATAGTGATGTACTGTTATTTGGATGAAAAATACTACTGTTTTTATGTTTAAGGTGTCATTTTCAAGCATAGTGATAAGTTATGATTTTGTGAAAATATTTAAGTGACAACAATTTTAGTCGTTGAAAGTGACAACAATTTCTTATTTTTAAGACTACATATGTCCCTTTCTTCTATAGTTTATGCAGTAATTTATTTTATGGTCCTTTTATCTTTTTGTTTACCTTTAGAGTAGATCTCCTGAATATTTAAGTTTCAATTCAAGATAATTTATTGATATGAACCCTCTTTGTCTATTTCTGTTTTTTCCCAGAGATTCAATATGAACGATTTGGTTGTTGAAGTAGGTACTGATTGTGAAACAGAAAGTGATGAAAGTTCAGGTTATCAATAAGATTCTAGTGAATATGACTTTGAGGAGTTAGATTTAATTAGGATGCAAAAGGAAAAAGAAGTCAATAATAAGCTTACTCACTACAAGGAGCTTGATAACTCTATGACATTTAAGGACTTGGAAGAAGCTAAGAAAGTCATAAACTTGTATGCTATTGCCAATCAAAAATCTCTGAAGGTGAAAAAAAGTGATAAAACAAGAGTTAGGTATATATGTATATTAGGCTGCCCGTTTTTGTATCTCATATCAAAAGATAGGGGAGGTCCAGTATTTAAGATAAAAACATTAAAGTCAAAACATACATGTGGTGAAACATTTGATAACCCTAGAGCTACCACAAAAACTCTAGCTCATTATTTCAAGAGTAAGGTGCAGAATAACCCCAAGTACAAGATAAAGGATATGAGACAAGATTTAAAAGATCAGTTTCTGTTGAATGCAAATACGTCAAAGCTAAAAAGGGCCAAGAGGATGATCCTTCAAACAATGCAAGGCAGCTTTTTAGATGACTATAATAGACTAGAAGCATATGCAAATGAGATTAGGGAGAGCAATCCTGGTAGTGATGTAGTTATCAATTTATCAAAGGATGGGATGACTGAAGGTAAAAGAAGGTTTCTGAGAATATATATTTGTTTTAATGCATTAAAGTTGGGGTGGAAAGGAGGGTTGAGACCCTTCATTGGACTGGATGGAACTTTCTTTCACTTATATGATTTTAGCTGTGTAACTAATATTTTTGCATGTTAATTATAGGTTAATGATAATAAAAAAGGCAAGAAACAAACTAAGAGAAAAAAGGCCAATATTGAAGAAGTCATTGAATCTGAAGTTGAAGAACCTGAAGTAGTTAAAGATGTTGGTTGTTCAGCACCTCAACCAACATAAGATGGTGAATTTGTATTCATTCCCACGCCTAGAGATCGGAGACAACAATCAGAATCCTTTGGACCTGTTAGAGAGCCAGAAAGTAACCCCTGTTTTATGCCTAAAATTATTTCTAAGGCCCAAACAAGACTGCACATAAGGTAATCTCCACAAAATCCATCTGGGACACGGGTGATCTATTTTAGAGGAGACAACAATGGTGTTTGTGAACCCACAGATCTTCCATACTCACCCCCTAGGCTCAGTTGGAAAGGTAAAGAAGCGGTCACTAGCAATCAGTTGGAAGTGGCAAGGCAGAAGAAGGTGGGGAAGTTGAAGTCTAAGAAAGCCAATGGAAACTCTCAAATCTAAGACATATTTAATGTGTGCAGTTTTGGTCCACTGTTAATGTTGAAATTACTCTACTCTTGATGCAGTTTTACTGTATTTTTGGTTCAATTTTGTTGTTGTTTTGGCTCTTTATTAGTCCAATTTTGCTGCAGATTTTGGGCTAATTTTGCTGGTATTTCGGTCATTTCTTGACAAGTTCTGTTGTATTATTTTGATATGGTTTTAGTGCTAGTTTCGTCCACTTTTTTCTCCATTATTACTGTTGTTCTTTAGTCTATTTTTACAGCTGCATTTTTATCCAACCGTAACAACAAATAATGGAGAACTATATAATTATTACATCTACAAATGGACAACTTGCAATAACAATAAATTATTGGAATTACACCGCTTTCAACTTATCATAATAATACGAATAGTTAAAATAGTTCTTGTAAAAGTGAGTAGGAATCTTAGGACAATAATTATAAATGCAACTGAAGAAGGTGTTTTGCCATGTTGGACTTCCATATTAGCTTATTTTATATTATTAGTTAAGTCCAAAAGGCTCAGGTGGCCATTAGTTAGTTGTGAGGCATTTATGGTCCCAAAGAGTGACGACGAGGGTATTTTTGGTACCAAAAGCAAACGAAGGGTATAATTGAGCTATTTCCGATAGTTCGAGGGCAGTTTTAGATCTTTTCCATTGTTTTAAGGAACTTGAGAGTCTGCCACCTGTTAGGGAGTGTGATAATGCCATTCCTTTAGTACATGGAGCTCAACCATTTAATTTGAGGCTCTATAGGTACTCGTTTGACCAAAAGAATGCGATTGAAACTATGATTAAAGAGATGTGGTAGGCACAAAATGTCACTCCTAGTCAGTCTACTTTTGCTTCACCTGCGTTGCTAGTAAAAAAGAAAGATTCAACTTGGAGGCTATGTATGGATTATAGGAGGTTGAATTCTCTTACTATTAAGAATAAATACCCTATTCCAATGGTGGATGATCTTCTGGATGAACCCCATGGGCCAAGGTCTTCTCTAAAGTTGACCTTAGTTCTGGCTATTATCAAGTGAGAATGAAGGCAGAAGATGAACACAAAACTGCTTTCCGAACCCATCATGCGTTATGGCAATTCAGGGTGATGTCGTTCGGATTAACAAATGCTCCGGCCACTTTTCAATCATTAATGCATCAAGTGTTTGGACCTTATCTGAGAAGTTCATTTTAGTTTTCTTTGATGATATTCTCGTCTACAGTCTATCATTAGAGGAGCACCTAGGACACTTACAAGTAGTGCTCGAATTATTAAGAAGCCACCAGTTATTTGCTAAGAGAACAAAATTTGACTTTTCCCAGTCACAAATTAAATACTTGAGACATATTATCAATGGTGATGAGGTGAGTACTGATCCCAATAAAATTACAGCAATAGTGAATTGGCCACAACAATTCAATATTAAAGAGTTGAGGGGTTTTCTAGGGCTCACTGGATATTACCGAAGGTTCATTAAGGAATATGCAGTCCTCAGCAAACCCCTAACTACACTACTAAAGAAGGGGGCATTTCAGTGGAGTGTACAAAGGCCTTTCATGCTCTTAAAAACGCTATGACTACAACTCCTGTTTTGTCCTTGCGTGATTTTAGTAAACCTTTTATTGTTGAAGTGGATGCATGTGCCATTGGTGTAGGGGCTATCTTAATACAAGAAAGGAAGCCAATTATTTTTCTCAGCCAGGCCTTAAGTACAAAACATCAAGGTCTTTCTAACTATGAAAAGGAACTAGTTGCGTTACTGCAAGTTGTTGATAAGTGGAGGCATTACTTAGTTCCTAGTCATTTTATTATTATGACGGACCACTTAAGTCTCAAGTTCTTGCAAGAATAGAAAATAACTATTGCACTACAGCATAAGGGTCTAACTAAATTGATGGGCTTAAGTTTTGAGATCCACTACAAAAAGGGAATTAATATTTCAGTAGCTGATGCCCTTTCAAGAAGGCCAGAACCATATATTACCAAAGCAACCCGTTAGATTGTCATCGGCCTACAAACTAAGTGGACATAGGAGATCTTAGCCAGCTATGAGGGAGATGAAGAAGCCACAAGAATCATCAGTGCACTTACCATTGATCCTACTGCTGCAGTTGGCTTGAAATTGCATAATGGAATCCTCAAATACAAAGATAAGTTCTGGATTGGTAAGGAGGGTAATTTGAGGCAACAACTAGTGCAACATGTTCATTCCACTAATTTGGGAGGTCATTCAAGCATTACAACTACATTACATAGAGTTAGAGTTATTTTCTATAGGCCATCAATGTCTGAAAATGTTAAAGAAGTAGCAAGGAATTGTGCAATTTGTCAGAGGTGTAAGGAAGAACAAGTAGCCTATCCGGGGCTGTTACAACCATTGCCAATACCAGCTAGGCCATGGGAACACATATCCATGGATTTTATTGAGGGACTACCTAGGTCCAAGGGAAAAGATACCATCATGGTGGTGGTTGACAGATACAACAAATATGCCCATTTCTTGACTTTAGCTCACCCTTTTACAGCTGTGCAAGTGGCTACATTGTTTTTAGATCAAGTCTATAAGCTACATGGGTTGCCCTAAAGTATAGTTTCAGACAGAGATAAAGTGTTCTTCAGTCTTTTCTGGAAAGAATTATTCAGTTTGCTTCAAACTAAATTGATGTATACTTCAGTTTACCATCCTCAAACGGATGATCAAACTGAAAGGGTGAACCGGTGTCTAGAGAATTACTTGAGATGCATAAAAAAAGTCACAAACCAGCTGAATGGAGTAAATGGATTTCATTGGCAGAATTTTTGTATAATACCAATTACCACTCGGCTACTCAGATGACTCCTTTCAAAATACTATATGGTTATAATCCTCATCAATCCTCCTTTGAGTTAGTATCACAATCCAAGGTAGCTACTATGGACCAAATGCTGAAGGAAAGACAACTGATGGCTAAGGTACTAAAAGAGAATCTAGAGAAAGTGTAGGATGAAGTTTTATGCTGATAAAAATAGGACTGAGAGGGAATTCGAAGCAGGAGATTGGGTATTTATTAAACTCTATCCCTATAGACAAATCTCAGTTGCTGTAAGAAAGAGCTTGAAGTTGGCAGCAAAATTTTATGGGCCTTATCAGATTGTGAAGAAGATTAGCACTATGGCTTATGAACTGCAACTTCCCCCGCATTCTAAGATATATACAACCCTTGGTCGAACCTATTGTTATTTTGTTCTGAAGAATGGTGAAGAAAGGCAATGCAACTGCTAACCAAGTATTTGTGCAGTGGGCTAAAGATTCAACTTTATTAAGTCTCAATTTCCAAACTTTAAACCTTGAGGACAAGGTTCCTAAGGGGATGGCTTGTAACGAATCAATCCAATTACTAGTAATAGTTTAGTTTATGACAATTAGGTCCCCTAAGGCAATTTGTTATTTTACTTTAGTTCATGTCAGGTGTAGAGATTCTAAAATATTCCTTAGCAGTATTTAGCAGAAGTTGTACGTTTTTGGTATTAGCTAATGAATGAATTAATATCTTCTCCCTATTCTATTTCTTCTTCGTATCTCTATCAGCCTTTTTTTCATGCGAAGACACCATCAATAAAGTCTGATAAATTTAGTATTCGTTACAAAAACATAGCTTTTATCTCATCTAGCTCCTAATTAGAAAACTTAGAGGTGAAGAAAAGGAAGAGACATGGTCATATCCAACCTTTTGACGCCTTTATTGACGTCTAACTTGGAAGGTGTTATGAGGAAAAATAGAAAAGAGAAAGACATGTGGAGCTTCTTAATCAAACAACTGACAAGAAAAAAAGACGCAATTAGTAAAAGGGGATCAAAGTAGCAGTCCTTGGTCCATTTTACCTACCACTTTAGCAGCATGTTCCTTTAAATATAGCAGACCAGCCTAACCTTTTTATTTTCAACAGAAGATTCAACCTGTCAATTATAATTAGGTCATCACCGGTTGGTTTCCTCTCTTATATCGTGTTTGGTAAAACTTCTAAAATCTACTTATCTTAAGAAGTGTTTTTTTTAAAAGTGTTTTTCAGAAAAATACTTTTGGTGAGAATCGATTTGTGTTTGACTAATTAATTTGAAAAGCACTTTTGAGCAGTAATTAGTGTTTGGCCAAGCTTTTGAAAACTGCTTCTAAGTGTATTTTTCTCAAAAGTGCTTTTGAAGACAAGCTATATTTTTCTGCTTCTCAAAAACTACTTCTGTTTCTCCTCAAAAACACTTTTTCCATCTAAAAGCTTGGCCAAAAGCACTTTTGGCCAAAAAAATACTTTTCGCCAAAAAATAAAGCTTGGCCAAGCATGCTATTATTCTATTTGCATCAATTGATTTTGAAAGTTTTTACCCTCCCACACCACCCAAATATAAAATTAAGTTTAACTTCTTCTATACATTATATATTATGTCATCTAAATGAGATTAATAATCTAAAAAATACAAGTTACTTGCATGTTATAGCAGAATAAAAAATATTAATGTATATAAGTTAAATCCATAAAAATTATAAAATTAAGTTAACCACACTAATAATATAAAGAATATTTACACCATCAGTGTAATTTGAATGCCTTTGTAGGTTCTCACTTTATTTCTAAGTAAAAATCAGGCTTGATAGAAGAAATTATCTCTGAGTATAAGTCAACTTTACCTGATAATTTAAAAGGATAATACATTATCATTGTGAAAAACCTAAACTCAACAGTTCTATATGATATACGAAGAAAGGAAAAGGTTTTTCACCAATTAAAGTTTGCTAGTGTATAGGAAGGAAGCATATTTGTCATTGTAATATTAACGTAGTTAATGAACTAGTTTGCCTCAATGGTAAAGGGGTTCCTTCTACATTGATTAATTTACAGTAATATTGAGCGTGTTTTACGATGCTCAATTTGTTATTTGTAAGTTTTTTGTTGCATTTGCATGCTAAAACACTCTCACTATAGATGAATAGTTTATATATCTGGACTATATGACAGTATATTTAATTACCTGATCATTGAGTCAATGGTTGTTAAGCAAGACTCATGCCTAGAGTTGAAGGTGAGGCATTTTGCTTGTCCGAGGATATTCTTAAAAAAGATTAAAATATAAAAGTCATTAGAAATATTTCAAATTATAAAAAATCAAAATAAAAATTGTACAAGCTTATTTGACTCTCTAGACATAAATATAAAAGCATATTTCATATTCTAAGCCACCAAATAAATTATGACTTGTATACTATAAAAAGTTAAGTCAAATATTGCTTAAAAGAAATTTAAAACATAGAGTTCTTTTCCTAAAATTATACTCCTTCTTGGGGAATATTCGTTGCATAAATAACAATATCCGTTCGAGTTGCGCACTAATATGATAAATAAAGTGTTTTTGGTTGTTTGATAAATAAATAAACACTCATGTTGACAGGGAAATGAAGGTGAGTGCAAAAGCAACTTCTTTTGTTATGGCCTGATTGGATAAGGTTCTTAATATCAACTTTGCGGGGTCTAATTTTGAAAAATATTCATACTTATCGGTTATCGGATTATAAATGTAGTAATCCACTAGCTATTTACTAAGATAACAGATGAATTGGTATCAAATTAACGATTATCGGGGGCGGTTTATCGGCTAAATCAAATGGAAAAGTTTTGAACCCTAGTTCTTTTAGTTGCATAGCTAAGAATATTTTATAGTAAGTTGACAGATTTAATTACTACTGCTATATTAAAAAGCACTAAAAAGAAGTCTCTTTTATCCCTTACTCTTCAGGACAACCGTACAATCAAGGAATATGTATACCTACAATAGAAAAAGAAAGAAGAGATACACGTAACTTCTTAACATACATCATTTTGAGTACATGTGTTTACCCTAAAAATTGAGTAACAATTAAACTTATATTGTGGTTTTAAGGATATGTGATTCAAACCAGTATTGATTGATAAATAACGAATTAAATAGATAAATTGGACAATAAAATAAATCAAACCGGACTGCAAACAATGGCCCGACCTCGATTCGAGATAGTCTCGAGGTTGGTGAATAAGAACAGTAGAGGATGGAACAAGCAGTGATGAACAGTAAGTAAAACAAAAAAAGCAGCATATGTGTATATTCTTATCAGTGAATAATGATTCTCATGCCCCCTACAAGTGAATGAGATCCCTCTTTATATAATAGAGAAATCTTAAATAAGGTACAACTCTAATTACGAAAATAAATCCCATAATTAGTACCAATAACCGCTTTTGATTTGATCAGTTCCGGGATTTCCGCCGTGATATTTGACCGGTTACGGATATCTCGCCGTTCTGTTATTATTCTCCCCTCAAAGTCGGTCATACTTGGTTTCGATTGTTACTGGCCTCGGTTTTCACGTACACTTCGATCTCTAGGCTCGATGTCTCATCTTCGAGCTTGGATCTGATTTATTACGAGGATACCCTCGATGCAGCTCCCTTGTCTCGATCAAACAGCAAAATCGAGTAGGCCCGATTTTGACCGTATACAGATAGTTCCCTCATTTCTTGGAGTGTAACGAGAAGAAACGAACTGAGCCTTCGATTTAGTACCTCGACCAATTATGACGTCACACTCGTGACGTAAGTGACGGAGGCGATCGAAGCGTCGCGTCTACACAGTTCTCAAGATCATTAATTAGTGTCAGTTGACGATCGGCCACCAGTATTTTCAAACCGTCATAGCAGATATTATAAATAGACCATCTTCATAACTTTCACAAACATTACTTTCAAAATTTCCCTTAATCTTCAAAAACTCTTTTACTCTCTTCAAGCTTATCAATCCGCCGGTTCTTCAAACCCCGTTTGACAATCTTTTCTCAAAACAACAAGTTTCGTCTTTTATTTCTTTTTCCTCATATAACAATGGCGAAAACATCAAAAGCCGTTCCTCAAAAGGAAAAAGCTTCCTCATCACGGCCGACCGGTGATAAAACGTCGGTGGAGCCACGCATCGAATAGTGCATTCTCGGGTCATGCGACCTCACTTTTGATTTTGAAGTTGAAAAACCCTCATCGGTTCCCGGCCGATGTGAGTCCATGTCGAGATATGTATGCTCGATAACTGAAGGCGATCTCGAGCAGGTGAAAAAAGATTGCCACTGGGAAGACAAAGAGGTAGTGGTTCCTACCCCCGAGGAGGATATCACCACTCATGTGAAAGGGTTTTTAAGTATTTACACTTACCCTTTCACGATGGGTCTCGTCGATCCCGTTATAATCGACTTCTGCCGCCAATACCATATAACCCTATGCCAAATCTGCCCCTCTTTTTGGTACATCATTATTTTGCTCCGATTCTTCGTGAGCAAGGTCGAAGGGATGCCTTTCACGCTCGATCATCTCATTAGACTATACATCCCCCGTCTTTATCGAGGCAGATTAATAAGGCTTCATCGCCGAGCCACAAAGGTGCTGTTCTCGAGCATAGACGAGGATAAAGATTGAGGATGGAAGGGACGGTTTGTCCGAGTCCGGACTTCTGACATAATACCGGCCGAAAAGATGCCATTCCCTGAGGAATGGAACAGGAAACGTAATTACAAACCCACCAACAGCTTTTGTTGATTATTTTGCTTCCTTTATCTTTTCTCATCTACATCCTTCCTTATGGTGCAGGGTCTCTTGGGTACCCGGTGCAATCCCGAACCTTGCAGACTGGGTTCGGGAATTGGCCTCGACTTTCTCGTACGCTGAGCGCTCGTGGCGCGATTTGGCCGAGGGCCGATGGGAGGCCAAAAATCACGGTAAGCTTTTCTATCATTGTTCGATGCCTTCCTATGAAATGCTTCATTTTCACTTATTTTCCTCCCATACAGTTCTTGGAGACAAAGCCGTCATGAGGCCACCTTCATCTGGGGGAAGGGGAGGTCTCGAAACCGGCCGAGGATAAGAAGAGGAGAAGATCCTCGCCTTCTGATATTCCAAAGCCTAAGAAGAGCAAGGCTCGTAAGTCGAAGAATGACTCTACAGCCCAAAACCTATGAGGTGAAGAAGAGGAGGGATAAGATGCCGACAGTGTGCTAGTGGCTCGAAAGAGGGGAAGTGTCGAAGCTTCGAAACCAGCTGAGTCGGTGATGGTCGAGAAGGTATCAGAAGATCGTCTGAGCAGAGTCCCCGAGTCATCGGGGGCTGATGCCGTCTCCCGTCATGACGAACAGGTTTCGAGGCCCTTCGAAAAGGAGAAAGTGCCCCAAGCGACTTGCTTGGGGCAATCAATATTGATGATTCGCCGCCTGGCCCCATATTTTCTGAAGGTCAATTTCGGGAGGCTGAGTCTATTAAGATCCTTGATGTGGGAATGGCCCACGAAGGGGATGACATATTCCGTGGTTGCTTCACGGGTGTCGATATCGTTTCCGACCTGGATGCAACGATCATTTTTGATGAGGCTCCGCGACTCCTAAGCCAGGTAAACTTCAACCCCGTTATTAGGTTTGCGTTTGCTTTTATTTCCTTTTGTCTGATTTCCTTCCTTTCTCCATAGGCTGTGACGCTCCACCAAGAAGTGTTTTCCAAATCCCGATCTGAGCTGATCTGGTGTGAGGCTGATCTCAAAAGTCTTACGAAGGAGAGAGATTCCCTCAAACTCATCTATGTGCAAAAAAAAAGAGGAGATCAGGGACCTCCGAGCCGAATTGGCAAGAGCTCATAAAGAGCAGGCCGATCCCATCGAGCAGGTAACGTAAATTTTTAGGGAGCTTGACATATTAATTTGATATTGGCGATTAACACTTAGATCCTGCAGGTTTAACAGAAGGCCGAAAAGATTGAGCAGCTTTGCGAGGAGGCTAAGGTGAAAGAAACAAAGCTTTTAGGGTAGAAGCAGAGCATGGACCGCCTTGCCTCGGAGAGAGATACAGCTCGAGCCCAACTGTCTCCGGTTGGGCATCAACTCCGAAGCATGAAGGAGGAGAGCTTGGCCCGAGCCAAGAAAATTGAAGAACTCGAGGCTCGGTTGACCGCTGAGCATGCAAAGGCCACATCCGAGGCGAAGGCGGTCGTAGCCGTATACCGAGCCGATGCTAAAGCCGCTAATGCTAGAGCAAAGGAAATTTCCAATGCTGCTCAGGTTCGATTATCCTGCGTTGCCGAGCATGCTAAGCGCCAGTCTCGGAGAGAGACTCTCGAAGAGATTCATGCTCACGGCTTTGACCTCACGGCCGATGTCGAGAATGCGAAAGTAGTGAAGGACGAAGCCAAAGCTTTACTCTCTGATGATGGTGACTCCGGCAGCGCGAGTGGATCCGAGAGAGGAGGAGATGAAGATGAAGCTCCCGAGGAGGATTAGGCACTTAGAATCGAGTGGTCTTTATAAATACTTTTAAATACTTTTGATTTTTGTGTAAGACCCTGAGTGGTCTTTGTAAATACTTTTGCATATATGAAAGATCCTTTATCTTTCCGATTTGTCTCTGATTTCTGTTTTGCATTTGCCTTGTGAAAACTTTGTTGCAATCGGGTTGCTGTAGCCTCTATAATCGAGCGAGCAATAGGTCGAACTCAGAGTAGAACAAACCATTAGTTTTTTTTGGTTAAGCGAGGGCGAGTCCCCGAGCTCAACAATATGTTCAGGATTTTGATTTCGGATGCGCTTGATCTAAGCCGTAATTGTATTGTTTTTATAGTCGAGTTCGAGTATGTTTCAAACTTACAGTAACAGACCCCTTAAGGTTTTATATCAAATAATGATGAATCCTCGAGTTATATTCAAGTCAGTTTTATTTGAGCTTGGAATAGTAGAACCCTTAGGTCCGAATTGAGTGAGAACAAAATCTCGAACTCTAAGTGTATTGGCCCTTAGGCTCTTTCGATTGGGCTGATATAGCCTCTAAAAGATGGCTATTTTTTCCCTTTTTCGGCTTAGAAGTCTTAGTAAAAAATTTCTTTATGACTTAACACATATTCTTTACCCATTGGGTTTTTTGAGGTTTCGATGTCAATTGAAACCCCTTTGCTTTTTGTGCCTTAGCACGTTTGTGTTAAGATAATTTGATACTTCTTAAGGTTTTTCGAGGGCTGGTTTCATCGAAGCCCTTTTGATTACTTGCCGAGGGTAGCCTTTTTAATCGATTTTTCAAAGAATCTGAAGGCCTATTTTTATTGCGGGATTCGGACGTCTCCGAGCCGCCTTAATTTGGCTGTAGCCTTTGGGTATGCCTCTTGGGCTTATTTCCCAATAACACTTCAAACTTGTTCGAAGTGTTAGTCCCCGAGAGTGATGTCCTTGGCCTATAGATCGAGGGGTGCCTCTTTGAGGTCTTATGAATTTGAGTTTAGATTACTCGAATATGTCGATCGTCGACGGCAGTCCCCGATTGTACGAGGTATATTTGCACTTGGACCTTGAGCCATTTCTCACAAAATCATAAGTATGGAGCTTGTATAGTAGAAAATTTTCTTTGAGACACAAGATGTTTGATATAGAAAGAATGCTTCTTTGTATAATTTATACATGCGTACATGTTTTGCCATTGGGGCTTGACTAATCTATATGAACACGGTTCATTCGATCGTTAGGCCCATTACAAAGTTTCTCTATCGAGACCCTTTGACACGAAGTATTTTCCTCGAAAGTGTAACATCCGAGGGTGATGCCCCCAAGTATTCAAGGTTGATTGTAAAGAATCCTTGGATACTGTTGAATTGTCCTCAGGTAGCACATAATTGTTGACTCGTTAAAAACCCTGCCGGAGAAACCCATTTGGGACAAAAATCGATCTAAGGGAAAAAGAGTGCAACACGTGCTTTAAAACCTGAAGTCTCGATGTCTTAGCAATAATACCGTTTGAGAAGCGATATGTTCCAATTATTTGGCAGTTGTTCGCCGTCCATCATGCCGAGCTTGTAAGATCCCTTTCCGACGATGTCGAGGACTTGGTAGGGTCCCTCCCAATTTGGGCCGAGCTTCCCTTCATTAGGATCTCGAGTGTTGATGGTGACGTTCCTCAAGACTAAGTCTCCGACTCTGAAGTGGCGAAGGTTGGTTCTCCTATTGTAGTATCTTTCGATTCGTTGCTTTTGTGTAGCCATTCGAACGAGTGCGACTTCTCATTTTTCATCCAATAATTCGAGGCTAGTATTCATAGCCTCATGATTTGACTCTTCTGTTGTATGTCGAAACCTGGTACTAGGTTCCCCGACTTCGACTGGAATCAAGGCGTCGGAGCCATATACTAAGGAGAACGGGGTTGCCCCCGTACTGGACTTTGATGTTGTTCGATATGCCCAAAGGACTTCGAGTAGAATTTCTCTCCATTTCCCCTTAGCGCCGTTCAACCTTTTCTTTAGGTTTTGAATCATAGTCTTGTTCGTCGATTCGGCATGTCCGTTCCCACTAGGGTGATACGGTGTTGATAATATCCTTTTTATTTTGTGTTCTTTGAGAAATTTCGTCACTTTGCTGCCGATAAATTATTTTCCATTGTCATACACTATTTCGATGGGTATCCGAAATCGACATACGATGTGATCCCAGATGAAGTCTATAACCTCTTTCTCTCTCACTTTCTCGAATGCATGTGCTTCAACCCATTTAGAGAAATAGTCAGTCATAAATATAATGAACTTAGCTTTACCTGGGGCCGATGGCAGAGGGCCGACGATATCCATCCCTCATTTCATGAATGGCCATGGGGATATGACTGAATGAAGTTACTCTCCGGGCTGAACGATCATTGGTGCAAACCTTTGACATTTATCACATTTTCGAACAAACTCCTTAGTGTCTTTTTCCATGCTATCCCAGTAGTATCCCGCTCTTATGATTTTGTGAATCAGTGATTCGGCGCCGGAGTGGTTGCCACAAGTGCCTTCATGGACCTCTCGTAAAACATAATCGGTGTCTCCTGATCCTAAGCATACTGCCAATGGTCCATCAAATGTCCTTTTGTATAATGTTCCATCTTCAGCCAATGTGAATCGAGAAGCTTTGGTTCGTAGGGCCCTCGACTCTTTAGGGTCCAATGGGAGCTTTCCTTTCTTCAAGTATTCGATATATTTATTCCTCCAATCCCAGGTTAAGCTTGTAGTGTTTATCTCGGCATGACCTTCCTCGATCACGAATCTCGAGAGTTGAACAACAGTCCCCGAGCTGATCTCATCTTCCTCGACCGATGACCCCTTGTAAGTGCATCGGCCTCACTGTTTTGTTCTCGAGGTACATGCTGTAAAGTCCATTCCTTGAAATGGTGCAAAGTTACCTGCAGTTTGTCCAAAATACCTTTGCAATCTATCCTCTCGAACTTCAAAGGTTTTGTTTACTTGGTTCACCACCAGTAAAGAGTCACACTTGCCTTCAATGACTTCTGTTCCCAAGCTTTTAGCTAGCTCGAGACCGGCAATCATGGCCTTGCACTCGGCCTCATTGTTAGTCAACCTAGAAGTTTTGATAGACTGCCTAATAGTGCTACCCGTGGGCGGCTTCAAAACGATGCCTAGCCCGGACCCCTTCACATTCGAAGCACTGTCTATGAAAAGGGTCCATACCCCCGATGATGTACCTGATTTTAACAAGAGTTCTTTTTCAACTTCGGGTACGAGGGTTGGCGTGAAATCGGCCACGAAGGCCGCTAAAATTTGAGACTTGATGGCCGTCCGGGGTTGATATTCGATATCGTACCCACTGAGTTCGACGGCCTATTTGGCCAATCGGCCCGATAGTTCGGGCTAGTGCAAAATATTACGAAGTGCGTATGTGGTTAATACACATATGGGGTGACATTGGAAGTATGGTCTTAACTTTCTAGAGGTGTTTATCAGTGCAAGGGCCAATTTCTCCAAGTGTAGATATCTAGTTTCTGCTTTTCCTAAGGTTCGACTTACATAATAAACGGAAAATTGCGTACCTTTCTCTTCTCGAACTAGGACACCACTTACCGCGATTTCCGATACTGCCAAGTACAAGTAAAATTTCTCATCTGCCTTTGGAGTGTGAAGCAGTGGTGGTCTCGATAGGTATCGCTTTAATTCCTCTAATGCATGTTGGCATTCCGGGGTCCAGGTGAAATCGTTCTTCTTTTTGAGTAAAGAGAAAAATCTATGGCTTCGATCTGACGACCTCGAAATGAATCGGCCTAAGGCAGGTATCCATCTAGTTAGCCTCTGCATGGCTTTTACACTGTCCACGATGGTGATGTCTTCGATGGACTTAATTTTATCGGGGTTGATCTCGATCCCCCGATTCGATACCATGAATCCAAGGAACATGCCCGAACCGACCCCGAAAGCTCATTTCTTGGGGTTGAGCTTCATGTTGTATTTCCTTAAAATCTCGAACGTTTCCTGCAAATAAGCCAAATGGTCCTCTGCACGCAGGGACTTAAGTAGCATGTCATCGATATAAACTTTCATTGATTTACCTATTTGTTCTTTGAACATTTTATTTACTAGGCGTTGGTAAGTAGCTCCTGCATTTTTTAGCCCGAAGGGCATTACATTATAACAGTATGTTCCATACTTGGTGATAAATGAAGTCTTTTCTTGGTCCTCCGGGTTCATTTGGATTTGATTGTACCTGGAATAGGCATCGAGAAAAGTAAGGAACTCCGGGTTCATGCGATCGATGTTAGGCAGTGGAAAAGAATCTTTGGGGCATGCCTTGTTTAAATCCTTATAATCTACACACATTCTAAGTTTATTCCCTTTTTTACGGACTACAACTACATTGGCTAACCATTCGGGATATTTCACCTCCTGAATGGACTTTTGAGAAGTTTAGTTACCTCATCCTTATGAATGCGTGCTTAACCTCGGATTGGGGTCTTCTCTTTTGCTTCACCGGTTTGAACCTAGGGTCCAGGCTTAGTCGATGCATCGTTATCTCCGATGGGATCCCTGTCATGTCTAAATGGGACCAAGCAAAACAATCTATGTTATCAATAAGAAATTGAATATGCTTTTTCCTGAGTTCGGGGGTTAATCCCGTTCCCAGGTATACCTTTCGCTCGGGCAGGTACTATATCAATATAACATGTTCCAGCTCTTCGACAGTTGATTTGGTGGCATCAGAATCTTCGGGAACAATAAAAGTTCGAGGGGTCAGAAAATCCTCCTTTTCTTCTTCTATCTCCTGCTTCCCCA
The DNA here is from genome assembly GCF_000715075.1 of Nicotiana tabacum. Classification (NCBI taxonomy): domain Eukaryota; kingdom Viridiplantae; phylum Streptophyta; class Magnoliopsida; order Solanales; family Solanaceae; genus Nicotiana; species Nicotiana tabacum. The sequence goes on along the minus strand of NC_134093.1, from coordinate 92,798,853 downwards.
ATTCGGTCGAGGATGGTGGCTGTGATTGCTATTTGACTTCATATTTACCTTTGATGCTCGACCTTTTCGAGGTTGATAGTGTCGATATCGGTGTTATCTCATCGACCGCAAACATTTCCTTTGCAGCATGGTGCTTCCCGTATACTGTTTTTACACCGTCTGACGTCGGGAATTTTATCATTTGGTGGAGAGTCGAAGGGACTGCCCTTATATTGTGGATCCAAGGCCTTTCAAGTAGGGCATTGTACCTCATGTCGCCCTCGATTACGTGAAACTTGGTATCTTGAATGGTTCCAGCCATGTTCACCGGTAGAATAATCTCCCCCTTAGTCGTTTCACTGGCCATATTGAAGCTGTTTAAGACCCGAGCTGTGGGCACGATTTTATTTTTTAGGCCGAGCTGCTCCACGACCCTCGATCGGATGATATTTGCCGAGCTACCTGGATCTACTAAAACACGCTTAACTTGAACTTTATTTAATAAGATAGAAATTACCAGAGCGTCGTTGTGGGGCTGAGAAATGCCTTTTGTTTCTTCGTTGTTGAATGATAAAGTGCCTTCGGGCACATAATCTCGGGTTCGTTTTTCCCTAGTGATTGATACCTTAGTGTGTTTGAATACGGGTCCCTGTGGAATGTCGACCGCACCGACGATCATATGAATGACATGTTGGGGTTCCTCCTGTTCATTTTTCCTGTTGGAGTCCCTTTCTCTGAAATGATTCTTGGCTCGATCACTGAGGAACTCTCGAAGGTGGCCCTCATTGAATAGACGGGCTACCCCCTCCCTTAATTGCCGGCAATCCTCGGTCTTGTGACCATGCGTGCCATGATACCTGCACATCAAATTTGGGTTTCTTTGGGAAGGATCGGTTTGTATGGGTCTGGGCCACCTAGAATCTCTGATCCTTCCGATTTTCGATACAATGCCCGATACATCAATGCTAAAGTTATATTCCGATAATTAAGGTTCCTCTGTGGGGTCGGCATACTTGTCAAAACCACTTTTGCTCATAAGTCCCCGAGAATTATGTCCTCGATCACTTCTTCAATCGTTCCAGGCGTAATTGCGTCCTGAATCGTTGTTTCTTCGATCTACGGTATATGGTTGATATTGGTCTCTGTTCGACCTTGACTCCCTGTCGATGTCCCTCTGATTTTTAATTGCCGACCTGTTTGGATGTACTGAACTGGAAGGGGCTCCTAATTGGTCGTCATCGACCCTGATCTTCGATTGATATCGATTGTGCACATCTGCCCAAGATACAGCTAGATACTCGATCAAATTTTGTTTCAACTGATGTGATGCTATCGAACTCCGCTCGTTCAACCTTTGAGTGAAAGCTTGAACGGCCAATCATCTATGACCGGTGGCAACTCCATGCGTTCCATTTGAAATCGGGACACGAACTCCCTCAGCATTTCATTATCCCTTTGTCTTACCATGAAAAGGTTCGATTTCCTCGCCTCGACCTTTGTGGCCCCGGCGTGTGCCTTTACGAAAGAATCTGCTAACATGGTAAATGAGTCGATGGAATTTGGTGGCAGGTTGTGATACCAAATCATTGCTCCCTTCGAAAGGGTCTCTCAGAATTCTTTCAACAGTACAGATTCGATTTCATCATCTTCTAAATCGTTACCCTTGATGGAGCATGTATATGAAGTAACATGCTCGTTGGGATCGGTGGTCCTATTATATTTAGGTATGTCTGGCATACGAAACTTCTTTGGTATAGGCTTCGGAGCCACACTTGGAGGTAACGGCTTTTGTACAAACTTCTTTGAATCCATCCCTTTCAAGATTGGCGGTGCCCCCGATATCTGATCAACTCTAGAATTGTATGTTTCCACTTTTTTATCGTTGGCTTCGATTCTCTTCTCCCCTGATTCAGTTCTTTTGGTGAGCTCCTCGAGCATTTTTATTACCGCAGGATCAATCCCTGATTCATTACCATTCGACCTTTTCGGTACTGGCTCGGTACGGCGAGTAATTTCCGCTCGACCCTATTCAGAGCTCTATGTTGATTTTATAACTGAGAAATAGCAGCTTGCTGAGCCTGAAGCATCTCGAATATCACCTGGAGACTGACTCATTCATCTCATCTGCCCTGTGTTCCTTGGCCACTAGATCGGCCTTCTCTGCGTACACTCTCATCAAGATCTGCGCCTAGGTCCGCGTTTAGAGCAACATGCGAACTGACATCGACTGAGTTGGCAACCAGTGCTCCCCCGAGATCAGCCTGTGGCACCTTGACTCCTGGAGCAATCATATTTTTGTTTTCACCGTGGAATCCGAGGCCATTATCACCGTGTGTGGATGCGTTTTGTGAGTTTGACATGTTTTAACCTGAAAGTAAAGATACTTGACAAGAACAAGCGTAAAATAGTGTGTTTTACCAGAATCAGTACTGGACAATTACTATTATCCTTAGCCCCACGATGGGCGCCAAACTGCTTACCCTAAAAATTGAGTAACAATTAAACTTATATTGTGATTCTAAGGATATGTGATTTAAACCAGTATCAATTGATAAATAACGAATTGAATAGATAAATTGGACAATAAAATAAATCAAACCGGTCTGCAAATAATATCTCGACCTCGATTCGAGATAGTCTCGAGGTTGGTGAATAAGAACAGTAGAGGATGGAACAAGCAGTGATGAACAGTAAGTAAAACAAAGAAAGCAGCGTATGTATATATTCTTATCAGTGAATAATGATTCTCATGCCCCCTACAAGTGAATGGGATCTCTCTTTATATAATAGAGGAATCTTAAATAAGGTACAACTCTAATTACGGAAATAAATCTCATGATTAGTACCAATAACCGCTCTTGATTTGATATGTTCCTGGATTTTTGCCATGATTTTCGACCGGTTACGGATATCTTGCCGCTCTGTTATTATGCTCCCCTCGAAGTCGGTCATACTTGGTCTCGATTGTTACCGGCCTCAGTCTCAACGTACACTTTGATCTCTAGGCTCGATGTCTCATCTTCGAGCTCGGGTCTGATTTATTATGAGGCTACCTCCTATGCAACTCCCTTGTCTCGATCAAACAACAAAATCGGGTAGGCCCGATTTTGATCGTATACAACATGCTTTGCAATATACGGTAAACATAACATGTTTTAACTGCAAAAGAAAAGGGAAACAATAGTTGGGAATTCACGAAAGAGTACCTTGAAGTTCCCGAGAGTACCTTAAGGTTTCAAAATTTATTTTATATACATAGGGATAAAAGTATAAGTATAAAAAATTTTAACGGGTTAACGGTTTATCCGATAAGGAAATTGAGTAATCCGCCCCCAAACTGTTAAGCCGTTAATTATAAAATCTCAATCCGTTCACCAACCGTTACCCCGATAACTCAATACCAATAAGTCAATAAGCCATTTTTTTTTAATTCGGTTAACGGTTATTATTGTGAGCGGATTAAGTCCGATCCTTAATCACAATATAGTGGGGTCTATATTTTAAAAAGGAAATAAAGTCATCATTCTCTAGATTATTATATGCAAAAGCTCCTTTCTTCTTTCTACTTGATCCAAATATCTCTGGAATTCAGAATGTTGCAGAAGAAATAATATTTGGTACGTCATATCTCACCCGCTTTCAATAACATAACGAGATATATTCATTGCCTTAACAAGTTAGTAAAATTACAGAAATGATACATAGTACATTCAATAGAAAACGTTTATTTCCAATCTTTACTTGAGGAACTTATACTTTTTAATACGTGCCGTCTGATTCTAACGAAGAGTTTGTGGACAGCATATTTCCTGATTTAGGTCTGTATTTAAACCGCTGATTTATTGTACTCTTACTTTCTTGCGTTAGTAACCATTGGATTGTCTATAGTGACAACAAGATGTTATTTGAGAAATATAGAACAGTCGACATACACACAAACCAATAAGAGATGCACACGCTTTGGAGTGTGAAAAGTAAGGAAAGATAGTTGAAATGCAACGTTAAAAGATACAGAAAAAAACTTCTTCATAGTTATATAATAAGCCAAGCACCACGAGTCCTTTAGTACACCATAATTACTCTGGTTTTTACTTAAAAAATAAAAAACGCCATTTGGTTGCTCACAACCTCAAAACTCCCAAAGACGCCTTTATTCTATTAATATCTTTTAAATATACAAGAAATAGTGAGAGAGAGAGCGAGAGAGAGTTTGTTTTGTGGGGGGGGGGGGGAATCTTTTTTGGTTAATCCAGGTTTATAATAACCATGCAGGTTTTAATGATGATATATTATAGGTTGATTAGTGATGATTTGTGGTGTTTGTTCCACGTAATTATTGCATGGCCATGCAGAGGAATTGTACAATTGCTGCTGAAGTTGCTGTGCGAGTAAGATTTCACGTATACTCTCGAGTCTTTGTTGGAGTAAAACCAATTCGGTTCGTAGCATCTCGTTGTTTCTTTGGACAAGTTGGCAATGACTGGTTACCAAGTGAACCCGGTTCGTTAAATCTCGGTTTTCAGCTTTATGCCGGTTCGCTTGGTTCCTCAAATTCTCGAGATGTTTTTCTTTTCGTATGCGGGACCTCCTTGCTGACTCACGGTTCGAAATCATACGCTTCCGCTTCCTTTCGTTTATGAACAAAATATCCGAACCGGAGTTTGGGCTATCATTGTTCATGTTTAGTTCATCTGAACCGGAGCTAGAATTAGGAGAATCGGTTATATATTTATCAGGACCTGAACCACAGTTTGAAATGACCGGTTCAGGGGTTGGGGATTGCTTCGGTGTAAAAACCGAATCTACCCCTTGTTCTGGTAATGTAAAAGCCGATTCAAGGCATTCCCATGGGCTATGATTATTCATGTTCGATTCATCTGAACCGAAACTAGAATTAGGAGAATCAGGCTTAGAATTATCCGAACCTGAACCAGAGTGAAAAATAACCGATTCAAGGGTTGGGGTTTGAAAAGTCAATTCTACCATTTGTTCGGAAAATATAAAAGTCGATTCGAGACAATTCAATGGAAAGAAACCATCATAAAAAGAAGAAAATTGGCTAGGAAAAGTTCCATCGGAGGACAGAATAATGGCCGGGAAAGTGGACAACATGATCGGAAAATTTCTTATAGAAGGGGTTGGGAAGTTAGAAGTAGAACAAGGAGGGAACAAGGTAAAGAGTGTAGTATTTAAAGGCAAGAGGGAAAGGGTGTGAAGGTGGTAATCGAGGGTAATTTAGTCATTGCATAATATCTTTTGAGTCAGGTGGCATTATTGGGTGGGTTAGTAATTCGACTTTTAAAATATTTGGTGTATATAAGCTCCATTGGGCCCAGGGGCTAAAGCTTAGTCATGAAGAAACAAAATAGTGTGGGGCCCGTTATGGGCCAACGTGTCACGTTTTTACTTATCGTCGTGTGCAAATACTCCATGGCTACACACAAGTCAAAAACATTAAATTAATCCATTTAACGGTCGTAGTCTAAATTGTGTCACATAAATAAAATGGTAAGAATAGAAGGAGAAAATTGAGGAATTTGATAATAGTTACCAATGGAGAAGTGTAGTGGAGTATTTGATATGTGATTACGTAATTGATCTTCCCTTTTTAACGTAATTTTTTTATCCTACTTCAAAGCTATTTTAGTACTCCATAATATGATTAAATCATGTAAAGTGCAATTAGTGAAAAAATATATAACTTGAATTGAAGACAGTTGTGTTTGAACTCATATGTTATTGGAAGGTTGCATCAGCCATCAGGCAAAGAGAGAGTTTGGAAGTAGACTTCGGAGGGCAATAACGATAGGTTTTTTTTTTCATGCTTGGAAAATACTTCGAACCGAGAGCTTAGTGCATCGAGCTGCCCCTTTTCTTTTCACTTGATACTTATATTAAATCTATAAAATATGACACGATAATATTTTGTCATTTAATCATGGTTAATTATTACTTATTTTCTCGTATTTATTTATCATATAATCACGATTAATAGATATATTTGGTGTAAACATCGAGAGAAAAACGAAAAAATACCATAAAGAATGGAAAGAAAATTGGGAAGTTTGATATGAGTGATGAACACCCCACTATTATTCAATCATTTTTAACCATTGTGATTGTTAGAAGTGTTTGGAAAAATAATTGCGAGAAGTGAAATGGATTATTTGAGATACGTAATTAGGTCATAAGATATCCCTTTCTTACCTGTCAATTCTTACACCCAACTCCAAATTAAAACTAGCAACTTTACTCTATAATATTATACAAAAAAAAAAAAAAAACATAAAGTGCAACTAGTGGAGTTAAATGAAGTAAGATTTTTCAAAGGGCTCTCCACTAAACCATACCACTAGTCAATTTGTTGTTTGCTACTGATAATGTACTTTCGTAATCTCATACTCAAGTGGGTAATTAAGTAATGTGTTCCTCATCCTTAACTTTTATTAATCTCAGATTATTGAAACAATAATAACAAAATTGAATATCCTGCGTCTGTTTAACTACTATACATTAAATGCAAATTATTTTTTTTAAAAAAATACAAGTAATTGTTTAATATAAAGTAGATTAAACTAACCTATTACGATAGGTAACATAATATTGATAGTACAAGCGCTATCAATATATATGAGTTAAATTTATTAATTCTGCTTATATTGTCCTAGTTGCGTGGATTGCCGACTACTATTTATCTCTGTGAGTTTCAACACCTTGAATTTTTACTTTATCTCACTGTCTATTCTCCAAAATAATTGGGGAAAAAACCAGAGGCGGATGTAGTATATAGTCGATGGGTTCAATTGAACCCATAATTTTTTATGCGGAGTAAAAATTTATATGTAAAAATTCACTAAAATTGTAAAAATAGTATATATGAATCCATAACTTTAAAAATATAATGGGCTCAATGCTAAAAAAATTAAAAGTTGAACCCGTAGAATTTAAATCCTGGATCCGTATCCGGAAAAAACAAAGGTAAAAGGAAAGAAAAGCACTAGAAGGAACCACTCAAAGCATTAGACTTTAAAAAGAATTTTTATGGTAAGACGGCATAAGAGGAATTCTTAAATTATTTCTATCCCATCTTTATATGATTCTTTTTTGTTGACGCAATAAGTTAACGAATTTAAGTTTTACGCAGCGACGATAATATATAAACTTTACACTATAAAAGTTAAATTAACTTACAACGGCTAACTCTTTGCAGGAAGCCTGATGTTAACGTGGAAACTATAGTAAAACAACATGCTTTTGTCAGATTAAATCGAATTGATAGAACAAACGTCATTTGCACTGTTGGGGACTTAAAGGGTTATTTGGCAGGGTGTATAAGAATAGTATTGAATATAAAGTATATTAGTAATGCTGATATTAGTAATACTGATATTATTTATGGTGAAATTAATTATGGTGGAATTATTTCTTATCTATTTTTTTGTTTGGTATATTAAAAATAACATCTATTGCTTAATATTTTAAAATAATTATGTTACAAAAATAACTGCCATAGTTTTGAAAAGATTTTGAAAAATACAGCTCTGTCTTTATACATGCCTATCTATATATTAAAAACCATGATATTGTTAATATCATGGTTTGCTACGTATAAGAATTTTACTGAATAAGATGTATAACTGAATAGGGTGTATAACTAATACAATATAGCTTGAAAAATAATATAAAACAAGGGATTAATAATACCAAAGTTAATACATATATTATTTTTCCTAATACATCCTACCAAACGGCCCCTTAGTATATAAACTTGAATCCGTAGTTTTAGCTGAATTCAGTTATTGTTATACGTTATGTTTGATCAAAAATATAGGTTTTGGCTCAACCGATTAGATTTATATAAAAAGAGTTATTCTTAGTTAAAACTAATACCCCAAAGATAAAGTTACTGGTGTCAAGACAAAATAACTAATATATTTTGTCCGGATGATAATGAATATGAGCAATGATAACGATATTCAATGATCCAAAAAGATGGAATATGGCATTAAATAGTAATAAATAGCATTTAGGTAAATAAAACGTGTGAGTTGACTGAAAAAGGGATGAAATCAGTGGTTATTCTTTCTCATAATGACGAATGATTGATAAGACTTTGAATACTTGAGATGTTCTTGGATCCGGTGGAAATGCTAAACAAGAATCTTGGTAAAAAGGTTGTGTTGTATATATGCGTTAAGACTAGATTCTTTCTATAAAGTCAATGTGTTTTTTATAAATAAATATCACATGTCCTCTATCATTGTGTCTCTTTCTATTTATACGGAACATGTTCCTAGAAACCCTAATAGTACAAGTGCAAAGAATATCCACTAGAATATTCTCTTTTATGTCATATCTTGGAACTAGCCGTTATAACTCTGTCAAGGGTGTTCGGCCTCGACCTCGATCTTTAATGACTCCTCGACCTTAATACTTGTTGACTCCTCGACCGCAGCCTTCATTGTTCCCTTGAACCACTTTGACCTCGGGCAGGTCTCTATTGGAGTCATATTGGCGACACATAGCGGCCTGTGAATGCCTCACTAATGCTATCATGACTTAAGCATTTTAGAGATACATTTTGACCCATACAGTTAGTTCCTCCGCTTATTTAGGTCGACTTCGCGGGCCAACTCGATGAGCGGATCATGTTGTTGGTGGTCGAGCTTATCAAGCAGACTATACAGGTCATGGTTGTTGTGGCGAACGGGCGACGTGGCCCTCCGTGAGCCACATATTTCAAATGCTTCGAATTTCCAGGGTGATTTGTTGGAGTTATCCTGTCCAAGGGTTAGGATGATGTCATGACATCATGCGTCATTATGACACATATTCTCGATGTATAGCTTTGTTTCGTGTGTGACCCTTGATTAGACCTTTCGCTTCGATTCAGGTGCCAATTATGATGAACCGTTTTTTGTTTCAGTGCCATGATTTCTATAAATAGGGACTCTTGGACCTGCTTTTGAAATTTTAAATCCTCCAATGTTTCGAAGCACCAAACTTCTCTCCTACTCTCTTCTTCTATGAATCTCCTTTCTCTGTTTCATTGACCTATATCATTTTTCATTCTCTCTCGTTTGTTACTTTCCTTCACTACCTTGAATCATGTCAAACATATCTTCTAATGTTGGTGAAGGGAGTCGTGTTGCTCCCTTAGTAGTGGTGTTTCACTCCCATGGGGAAAGTGTTTCCGCCATTGTTGAGGATGAAGGCTTCCCATCGGTGGAGGAAATAATCCCCCATAATCCTGACTCCAGGTTCGACCTCACCAAAGTACCGGACTCCGCGCCTGGAGTCTTTAAATCGACGATGACGCCTAAGGAATTGGCGGAACTCAAGGCCAAATTTGGCCTTCCAAACCATGTCGAGCTAATACCGGCTAAAGGGGACATGGTACAGGTTCATCGCTCTAGGTACTGCGCTCTTTATGCCTACCCATTCCTCGTCGGCTATTCTTCCCCCCCTTCCGTTGGTGGAAGAATTTTGTCGTCACTACGGCGTCTGCCCTGCTCAGCTTGCGTCGTACGTCTACAAGGTTATCAAGATGCTGACTAAGTTTGCCGAGTTGACCGGGGTCTAACTAATATTGTGGCACTTAGTACATCTATTCGCCCCTGGCTTCTATAGGAACCTTCGCCACCGAGAAGGCAAATGTTTGGTGGTGAAGATGGACGACAAAGCCAATCATCAGTTCTTGCTTTCTTCTTCTTTGTCAGAATCGAGGGCGTCGTGACCAATGTCAATGGCTTTCCTGAGGCTTGGAACTACACTCGTGAGTGCCTTGTTTTTTCTGCGTTTGTTTGGTTCTGAATTCTGATTTCTCACTTTCCTCTTTTGCAGCCAATAGCCAGCCTCCTCCTCTGTCGCTCATATCTCTGATTGGGTCGAGCGACTCCTCCCCCATATCGTAGGGATCCTCGATTGGATAAGTTTTTTCAAGAGATTCAAACCTGCTCTTCCTTCGACATGTAATTTCTTTTCTTTGATCGTGGTCGTTCCACTTCCCATTGTGTATGGATTCGTTTTGCTAACTTGATGTTGTGTCTTTTTCTCAGGCAGGGGATCTTCTCGAAGGAGTCAGGCATCGGTGCCCGCTTTCTAAAATACGGTTGTTGCGCCTTCAGCGTTTACTTCTGTTGCGACTACTACGCCTTCCATGCCGGTCTCAACCTCATCTACCGCAGTCCGAGAGCCTGTCTTCATTTTGTCTACTGCTTCTGATCCTCAACTCCTTTCACTAGTTTATGAGGACAATGTCTCTCTTGATGACGGTGGTCTAATGCCTCGTAAGAGGAGAGCCGTAGATGCGGGGGAAAGAGGCTGGTAGCTATTGATTTGGGGGATTGTGGCTTTGTTCTTTGAGAGACGGCCACCGTGCACATTGGAGAGAGCCCCGAGGCAGGTCCCGAGGCCTCGCACTTGGAGGAGATGAGAATGAGATCTTCAATGCGTCCCGCAGGGGACACAGTCGAGGGTGAGGTACATAATGACAGCCTACACTTCCGAGACAGGAGGAGGCCTCGTCTTCTGGGGTCGCAGTAGATCTTCCTTCTACGGCTGATGACAGAGGGAAGGTCATTGCTGAGGAGGATGTTGGATCTGACTCTGACATGGATATGGATGAGTTGAGGATGATCGATGAGGGACTCACTCAACTCGAATTGAGGTTGCAAATGGGCTCCAAGACTATTGCGATCCTAATGGATCGTAATCTTCTTGTCTACACCAAGAAAATAGTCCCTGCCATCGGTCCTCTTTGTTCTGAGATTGAGGGTACGACCCTCGAGATGATAAACAACAGTACTTTGTCGAATAACATTGTTGGTCTTGCGCTTCGGGTAAGTTCGACTCCACGTCTGTTCTTTTCTTTATGCTTTGATTTCTTTCATAAGCTCTAATTCGTTTTCTTTGTTTTGTAGACGGTTATTCTGGAGATTGAGAGTGCTCATCGGGAAAAGAAGCATAAAGATATTTACGAGAAGTTGAAGAACAACTATTTTACATGTCTTGCAAAGTATCGGGAGCTCCGGTGTTAGCTCCGTAAAGGCGGCGATGTGACCCAACTGAGGGAGGACTTGAAGGAGAGGGATGAGGAGCAGATTCAGGTTGTGGAGAAATGCAACGTCCTAGAAGGGATGTTGAGGAGCAAAGAGGAGGAGCTTGAGCTTAACAGGGGCGTGGAGGCCCAATGCAGTGATCTCCAAGACTAAGTGGTCCTTTTGGGAGGCCAACTCGAAGAGTGCCAACTTAGGGCGCAGGCTCTTAGTGGTGAGGTCACCGAGAAGCAAGAGGAGAGAGACAAGGCGGAGTCTTCTCGGTCGGAAGATCAGAGAAGGGTGGAGTTCCTTGAAGTGGCGACCGAAATCTTCGTTCTGAGAGAGAAAATGACTTGTCGACGGCAAGGCTTAAAGAAGAGCGGCTTAATGAAATGATTGGGGAGTTGGAAAAAGAGACCTCTAATCTTTATGAGCGGGTTGTTGCTCTGGAGGCCGAGAAGGCCAAACTACTTGCACGCCCTTCTTCATCTACAGCTTATGGCTTCCTAACGCTCCTTTTGAGCTGTATGAAGAGTGGACTCAGGTCGAGGCCCAATTGGATGTGCTTTGTGAGTTGTACGTGGCAGGTTCTATTCCTGCCGTGAACTTTGAGGATGCTCGGGTCAAGGCTCGCGGGGCTCGGGTTGCTTGTGGCTACGACCCGATTATGCCTCGTCCTGGTGAAGAAGGTGAGGACGGTGAGGACGGTGAGGATGCTGTAGATCGCCTTGAGGACGAGGCCTGATATGATTCCATATACCCTCCGGGCAAGGATGGAGAAGGCGTTGAAGGCCATGCCGATGAGGATGTCATGGGTCATGATGGAAGTGGCCAGTAGTAGTTTTTTGCTTTTTCTATCATTTTTGTGTATTTTTGCTGGTGTCTTCAAGAGCCTTTGTAATAAACCATTGTTTATAAATATAAGAGTTGGTTTTTGATTTCATTTATACCTTTCTTATTTGCTGTAGTTTGTTTCTGTACTTTACGTGTTTTGCTCTTTCATACTTTTGTTGTTGTTCTTGTATATATCAATGTTTATTGAAACGTGACGGACGATAGGTGTTATTCGAACTTGGTCAAATTCTTACCTCTTTAAATCGCGATCGAGGGCCGGTAGGTATTGTTTGATCTTGGTTGAACTTATTCTTTGATTAATCATGACAAGGGGTCGAACTTATCCTTTTATTAATCACGGCCGAGGCCGGTAGGAGTTATTCGAACTTGTTCGAACTTAACCTTTTTATTAATCATGGCCGAGGGCCGGGAGGTATTTTTTGAACTTGATCAAACTTAACCTTTTATTAATCACGGCCGAGGGCCGGTAGGTATTCTTCGAACTTGGTCGAACTTAACCTTTTATTAATCACGGCCGAGGGCCGGTAGGTATTGTTTAAACTTGGTCGAACTTAACCTTTTATTAATCACGAGCGAGGACTGATATGTGTTGTTTGAACTTGGTCAAACTTAACCTTTTATTAATCACAGATGAGGGCCGATAGACATTTCTGATAAACATAAGATTCTTATTACTTTGATGTTGTTGCTCTGATTACATGATTGGAGAGAGTTACAAATTTTTGGGCATTGGTTGGTGTTCCAGTTCCAGTCCCAGTCTATCTAGTCCATTCATTACTTGACTTAGAGAGTATTGAGGAGTCGTGCATTGAAAGAGAAAGAGAGTCCCTCTCTCGCATCTTCGACTCAAAGTGTTCCAATTGTCGCCTCGTTAAAAACCTCCTTGAGAAAACCCTAATGGGACAAAACTCAAGTAAGGGAAAAAGAGTACGACTTGAGGACACTTCTTCCCTTAGAAGTTGAAGTATTTGAGATGGATGATATTCCAATTGTTCGGTAGTTGCTTTCCTTCCATTGAATCCAGTTGGAATGAACCTTTGTTCGATTTGGCTGTAATTTTGTACGGCTCGTCCCAGTTTGTTTCTAGCTTGCCTTCCTGTGGGTCTTTGATCGCTTGAGTTATGGCTTTGAGTACGTAGTCCCCGACTTTGAGCGTCCGGACCTTTGCTTTGTTGTTGTAATAACGTTCTGCTTGCTACTTTTGGGTGACCATCTTTATGTACGCCATATCTCTTCGTTCATCGATTTTCGAGTTCCTGCCTTCTACTCCCATCATTACTAGTACCGCTTTCATGGGATTACCTTAGACTAGGTTCTCCGACTTCGACTTGTATAATTGCTTTGGTCCTATAGACCAAAGAGTAGGGCGTCTCTCCTGTGCTTGTCTTCGGAGTAGTTCTATACACACATAATACTTCTGGCAGTATCTCCGGCCACAATCCCTTGGCATCTTTGAGCTTTTTCATCATGTTGTTTAATATGGACTTGTTGGAGGACTCTGCATGTCTGTTACCCTCTGGGTGATATGGGGTCGAAAGTATCTTCCTAATATGCTATTTCTCGAAGAATTCAGTGGTTTTCTTTCTCGTGAACTAGGGTCCATTGTCGCAGTTGATTTCCATGGGTAGGCCGAATCGGTAGATAATGTTCCTCCATATAAAGGTGATTACCTTTGGTTCGCGTATTTGGGCGAACGCTCCTGCTTCCACCCATTTAGATAAATAATCAGTTAAAACCAAAAAGAATCGTATATTACCTCGCCCTGCATGGAGGGGGCCCACGATATCCATCCCCCCCTTGATGAATGGCCACAGAGAGGTGACTAAGTGGAGGTGTTCACCTGCTTGGTGAATTATTGGGGCATACTTCTGGCATTGTTCGTATTTCTTTACAAATTCTGAGATGTCCTTTTTCATGGTGGTCCAATAGTATCCTACCCGTATGAGGTATCTGACGAGTGCTAGTTGTCGGAGTGAGCACCGCAATGGCCTTCATGGACTTCTTCGAGGACACGCTGGGTTTGGTTTGGGCCCAAGCATTTCTCTAGAGGGCCACTGTAAATCCTCTTGTACAGGTCTCTACGGAGGAGACTGAATCTGGTTGTTTGCATTCTTAGTTTCTTGGCTTCTTTTTATCATTTGGGAGTGCGTGGTCCTGCAAATATGCGATAATACGATTGCGCCAATCCCAAGTTAAGCTTACAAATCTTACCTCGATTTTATGTAGTGATGAATTGAGGAGGTGGACTACACTTTTATCCCCGGTCGTGATGCTTTTGGTAGCTGCAGCCGATTTGGCGAGGCCGTCTACTTCATTATTCTGTGCACACGGGATTTGGTCGAGCTGGCATTCGTTGAATTCGGGCAGTAGCTTACAGATTTCGATCTAATATTTTTGCAACCTTTGTTCTTTATTTGGAAAGTTCCTGTTACTTGGTTGACTACGAGCTAGGAGTCACAACGGAGTTTCCACCGCTTCGCCCCATACTTGAGTGCTAGCCTCAATCCTGCAATTACCGCCTCATACTCGGCCTCGTTGTTAGTCATATCTAGGTATCTTATGGACTAGCGAATTACTTTGCTTGTAGGGACCTCGAGCACGAGTCCCAGTCTGGATCTGGAAGCATTGGATACACTGTCGGTGTATAGGACCCATAGGTCTTATGTTTGGAGAGAAGCTTGGATGGCTTCCTTCTCGATTTCGAGCATTATCTTTGCACTGAAGTCTGTGACTAAGTCGGCGAGAACTTGCGGCTTTATCGCCATTCGCAGTTGATACGTGATATCGTGATCACTTAACTCAATGGCCTACTTGGCCAGCCTCCTCGATAGCTCGGGTTTATGAAAAATGCCTCCTAGGGGAAATGTGGTAACGACCGAGATAAGGTGGCACTGGAAATAGGGTATAAGCTTTCGTGATGCTCCGACTAGTGTTAATGCCAGTTTCTCGAGGTGTGGGTACCTCGTCTCGACATCAATGGGTGTTTTGCTAATGTAATAGATGGGAGACTTTGTGCCTTTGTTTTCTTGGATCAGGACTACACTTACTGCTACTTCGAAGACGACCAGGTAGACGAGGATATGTTCCCCGTGTTCGGGCTTTGAAAGCAGAGACGGCGATAACAGATATACCTTTAGTTCTCGCAGAGCTTGTACGCACTCGGGTGTCCACTAGAGACCATTATCCTTTTTGAGATCGCCGAAAAATTTGTGACATCTGTCAGATGACCGCGAGTTGAATGTCGATAAGGTGGCAATTCGACCAGTCAACCTTTGGACTTGCTTCTTGGTAGTTAGGAGCTCTGGTATCCTTTCGATAGCTTTGATTTGGTCTGGGTTGACCTCGATCCGTCGTTGTGACACTATGAAGCCCAAGAACATCCTAGTGGCTATGTCAAACGCGTATTTCTCCGGGTTTAGTTTTATTCTGTACCGTCTTAGTATGTCGAACACTTCCTTCAAATGGTCGATATGGTCCTCTGCCTTTACGGGCTTGATTAGCATGTTATCGATATATACTTACATGGTCTTATCGAGCTGATCTTTGAACATCCACGTGACAAACCTTTGATATGTAGCCCCCGCGTTCTTCAGCCCAAATGGCATGACCCTATAACAATATGTTCCTTGGTGGGTGATGAACGTGGTTTTCTCCTGGTCCTTTTCTTCCGTAAGTATCTGGTTACAGCCTGAGTACGCGTCCAAGAAACTTAACAACTCGTGCCCGACCGTTGCATCGATGAGTTGGTTGATATGTTGTAACAGGAATGAATCCTTTGGACATGCTTTGTTCAAGTCCGTGAAATCCACGCACATCCGCCATTTCCCATTTTTTTTACCATCACTACGTTGGCTATCCATTTGGGATACTTTGACTTCCTAATGAAGCCATTTTCTAATAATTTCTCCACCTTTTCACGGACGGCATCGTGATGGCGGGATTGAATTTACGTTTGACCTGCCTTACTGGGTTAGAACGGGTTGATGTTTAATTTGAGTGTGGCGATCTCCCTGGGGATTCCCGACATATCTGCATTGCTAAAGGCAAACAAATCTGCATTAGTATTAAGAATTGGCTGAATTTACCTAGTTCTCGGAGTTTGCAACCGATGTAGGACTTTTTGCTACAGTCATTGGGGTCTAATTGAATGGGGTCGAGGTCTTCTATTGTCGAGTCCGCAGCTTCAACCATTTTGGGATTCGTGATGACGTCCCCGGTCTCTGCTTGTGTCGACCTCGGCCCTATTGATTGCTATGCCTCTTTTTCCTTGTCTTTGTTATTCTGTTGGGTTGTCGTGTTGTCTAAGGCAATGCGGTAGCACTCCCGGGATGTACGTTGTTCTCTGCGTATGATGAATATCCCCCAAGGTGTTGGGAATTTGATTACTTGGTATAGGCTAGAAGGGATGGCTCTCATGGGATATGTCCACGGTTGTCCTACTATGGCATTGTACGCAGTGGCCCGATCCATGATGTGGAATGACGTCTCCAGCATTACGCCACCGGCCAAGACGGAGAGTGTAATTTCTCCCGATGTTCGCTCAACTACATTATTAAAATGGTTAGCGTGATGCAGCGTGACACTATCTTGTCCTCGAGTCTCATCTGGGTGAGGACTCGGGGATGGATCATGCACTCTCCACTTCCATCGTCCACCAAGATACATTTGACATCAGTATCTCAAATGCTCAAAGTAATGACGAGAGCATCATTATGAGGGAAAGTCAAATCGTCGGCATCTGACTCGTCGAAGATGATACTTTCTTCGAGTCCGTTATACTGTTCGTGGTTGATAGATCGTTTGAGCTTGTGGGTGGTGGTGAATTTAATGCCGTTGATGGAGGCGTCATCGCTGCCGCCGATGATCATGTTGATAGTACGAACCGGTGATGGCGGTTTTGGCCGACCTTGGTGGTCACGTCCTCTGTGAAGTTATTCCTTCCCTTGTCGCTTAGCAGCTCTTTGAGGTATCCCTGGCGCAATATATTTACAATTTCTTGTCTGAGGGAGATGTAATCTTTTGTTTTGTGCCCGCTTTCCTAGTTGAAATCGCATAGGGCATCGGATTTTTTGGTGCTTGGATCGGACCTAAACTTTTGGCGGCCACTTTACCTTCGTTCTGAGTTTCTCTAGAGAATAGACTATTTTTGTATGGGATACACAAAAATTGTGAGCAGATAATAAGGGGGACATACGTCTCTCATTCCGGTGAGTCCATGTCCTCGGCATGGATGGGCCTTCTTCACGGAGGGAATGTGGGGCGGGGGACCTGACATATGGCTGGTGTCATTCCCTATTGGGTCATGAGATCGGGTGATCCCTCCTGATGTTGCCTCTTCATTTTTTTCTGGACTCGGCTTGTACCGAGATGAGTCGATGGGTTAGTCTGTTGAGGTCGTCCTCATCTGATCGAACTTTGGCACAGTAAGCATTATGGATCTCATCCCAAGTGGTTGGAGGATATTTCATCAATCGGCTCAGCAGTTTTCTAGTTGCTCTCGAACCATCTCTACTCAAACCATTCTCAAAAGTTGCGACCGCCATCCCTTCGGATACGTTCGGCATGGTCATCCTTACCCTGTTGAATCGGGAGAGGAAGTACCTCAGTCCCTCTCCCAAGGACTGCTTGGTGGCGAATGCTTTCTTGGCTCCGGCATGCTCCGTTACGAACGTTTCGGCTATTTCCTTGAAAGTTTCTATGGAGCGGGCCGGTAGCTGTGAGTACCATGTTAATGGCTCACCCGTAAGGGTTTCTCCAAACTTCTTCAGCAAAATAGAGGACACTTGTTCCTTGGTAAGGTCGTCGCCTTTCACGACAGTGACGTAATAAGTCACATGAGCTTCGGCATCGGTCGTTCCGTCATATATCCTGAGGTAGGGCGACATTTTGAAGGTCTTTGGTATGGCATGCAGGGCTGCTTCGTCGCTGTACGGTTGCTCTACGAACCTATCAGCGTCCCTTTTTGGCAATAGCTTAGGAGCGCACGATATGTTGTCGACTCGTTCTTGGTGTTCTTTCATTTGATCTCTGAATGCTTTATTTTCATTCTCCAATTCCTCCATCCTCTTTAGAATAGAAGCGAGGGCGTTTTCACCTGCATTGCTAGTAACATTGTGAGTAATACCTGGTGTTGGAGGGTTTGGTCGGTCGCTCTGTTCATTTGCTCGTTATACCATGCAGACTCTTGCGGTCTCTGTAGTTATTCATGGAGTGGGCTTGTTGAGCACGCTTACTAGCGTATCGGTCAGCCAAACTTCGAGGAGTTTTTTCATGACCAGTGGTGTCCCGATCTTATGTGGACGTGGAGGCCCCTTTTCCATTGGGTGTTTTATACTACAATGGGGAGGAGGTGACCTTTCGCTCCTAGGGGAGGAAGTAGGCGTCACGTCCTCGCCTAGTGCTTCACAACTCTCGTTGATAGCATTTATGAGGTTGCTAGAGAAATCACATGTTACTTTAGTTCTCTCTCTTTGGTTACCTACCATGAAGGTTTTTGTACGTGCAAAGAAAGAGGAAAATCTTAGGGTTTGTGAGGCTAGTGACTCACGTTAATTAGCTTTAGATCTAAAGAAAACTAAAAAATTAACTAAGAAATCCCCATAGACGGCGCCAAACTGTTTGACCAAAAATTTAGGTTTTGGATCAACCAATTAGATTTATATAAAAAAAAGTTATTCTTAGTTAAAAATAATATCCCAAAGATAAAGCTACCGGTGTCAAGACAAAATAACTAATATATTTTGTCCTGATGGTAATGAATATGAGCAATGATAACAATATTAAATGATCCGAAAAGATAAAATGTGGTATTAAATAATAATAAATAGCAATAAATGATATTTAGGTAAATAAAACGTGTGAGTCACCCGAAAAGGGATGAAATTAGTGGTTATTTTTTCTGACAATTATGAATGAATAATAAGCCTTTGAATACTTGTGTTGTTCTTGGATCCGGTGAAAATGCTAGACTAGAATCTTGGTAAAAAGATTGTAGCATTAAGACGAGATTCTCTCTATAAAGTTAATGTATTTTTTACAAATAAATATCTCATGTCCCCTATCATTGTGTCTCTTTCTATTTATAGGAAACATGTTCCTAGAAATCCTAATAGTACAAGTGCAGAAAATATCTACTAAAATATTTCTGTTTGTATCATATCTTGAAACTAGCCGTTATAACTATATTATCACATCAAATTTGGGTTTCTTTAGGAAGGATCTGTTTGTATGGGTCTAGGCCACCTAGTATCTTTCATCCTTCCGATTGCTGATACAATGCCCGATGCATCGATGCTAAAGTTATATTTCAATAAACGAGGTGCCTCTGTGGGATCAGCATACTTTTCAAAACAACTTTTGCTCATAAGTCCCCGAGAATTCTGTCCTCGATCACTTCTTCAATCGTTCTAGGCGAAATTGCATCCTGAACCATTGTTCCTTCGATCTACGATATATGTTTGATATCGGTCTCTATTCGACCTTGGCTCCCTGTCGACATCCCTCTGGTTTTTAACTGCCGACCTGTTTGGAGGTACTGAACCGGAAGGGGCTCCTAATTGGTCGTCCTCGACCCTGATCTTCGATTGATATCAATTGTGCACATCTGCCCAAGTTACAGCTGGATACTCGATCAAATTTTGTTTCAACTGACGTGATGCTATCGAACTTCTCCCGTTCAACCCTTGGGTGAAAGCTTTAACGGCCCAATCATTTGTGATCGTTAGGCAACTCCATGCGTTCCATTTGAAATTGGGACACGAACTCCCTCAGCATTTCATTATCCCTTTGTCTTACCTTGAAAAGGTCTAATTTACTCGTTGCGATCTTTATGGACCCGGCGTGTGCCTTTACGAAAGAATCTGCTAACATGGCAAATGAGTCTATGGAATTTGGTGGCAGGTTGTGATACCAAATAATTGCTCCCTTCGAAAGGGTCTCTCCAAACTCTTTCAACAGCACAGATTTGAGTTCATCATCTTCTAAATCGTTACCCTTGATGGAGCATGTATATGAAGTAACATGCTCGTTGGGATCAGTGGTCCCATTGTATTTGGGTATGTATGGCATACGAAACTTCTTTAGAATAGGCTTCGGAGCCGCACTTGGAGGAAACGACTTTTGTACAAACTTCTTCGAATCCATCCCTTTCAAGATTGGTCGTTCCCCCCGTATCTGATCAACTCGAGAGTTGTATGTCTCCAGTTTTTTATCGTTGGCTTCGATTCTCTTCTCCCCTGATTCAATTCTTTTGGTGAGCTCCTCGAGCATTTTCATTATCGCAGGATCAGTCCCCGATTCGTTACCATTCGACCTTTCTTGTACTGGCTCGGTACGGCGAGTAATTTCCGGCTCGACCCTATTCGAAGCTCTATATTGATTTTGTAACTGAGCAATAGTGGCTTGCTGAGCCTGAAGCATCTCGAATATCACTTGGAGACTGACTCCTTCATCTCCTCTGCCCTGTGTTCCTCGACCACTAGATCGGCCTTCTCTGCGTACACTCCCATCGAGATCTTTGCCTAGGTTCGCATTTAGAAAAATGTGCGAACTGACATCGACTGGGTTGGAAACCGGTGCTCCCTCGAGATTAGCCTATTGCACCTCGACTTCTGGAGCAATCACATTTTCATTTTCACCGTGGAATCCGAGGCCATTGTCACTGTGTGTGGATGCATTTTGTGAGTTTGACATGTTTTAACCTGAAAGCAAAGATAATTGAAAAGAACAAGCGTAAAATAGTGCATTTTACCAAAATCAGTACTGAACAATCACTGTTATCCTTAGCCCCACGGTGGGCGCCAAACTGTTTACCCTAAAAATGGAGTAACAATTAAACTTATATTGTGATTTTAAGGATATGTGATTTAAACCAGTACCAATTAAATAGATAAATTAGACAATAAAATAAATCAAACCGGTTTGCAAACAATGCCTCGACCTCGATTCGAGATAGTCTCGAGTTTAGTTAATAAGAACAATAGAGGATGGAACAAATACCGATGAACAGTAACTAAAACAAAGAAAGCAGCGTATGTGTCTCTTCTTATCAATGAATAATGAAAATACACCTTACAAGTGAATGGGATCCCTCTTTATATAATAGAGGAATCCTAAATAAGGTATAACTCTAATAACGGAAGTAGATTCCATGATTGGCACTAATAACCGCTTTGATTTGATCTGTTCCGGAATTTCGGCCGTGATCTTCGACCGGTTACTGATATCTCGCCATTCCGTTATTACGCCTTACTCAAAGTCAGTCATGCTTGATCTCGATTGTTGCTGGCCTCGATCTCAATGAACACTTCGATCTCCATGCTTGTTTTCTATCTTCGAGCTCGAGCCTGATCTATTATGAGGTTACCTTCGAGGCAACTCCCCTGCTAACGAAATAGGGTATGCCCGATTTCGACCGTATACAATACATAACAAAATAAAAAGGTTTTCTACGTCAAGAATAAGGTAAAAAGACAAGAGAACTATCCTCCAAAAGTTGTGAGCGAAGAAAAGAATAAAATAAAGATGAAAATACAAAGAACTCGCGCAACAAAAATTATGATCAAGTATCAAAGGTAAGAAAAGAAATATTGCACCATTTCTTTATAGAATTAAAAGATATATTGAGATAAATTTACGCATTATAATCTCTATAGTAAATTAATTTATAAAGCATATTGATTCCTTATCAATTCAGTAGTATTTGACATAACTTATTTAGGTTAGACCTCTATGCTTTCACCAGGACCCCCATAAAAGACTGAATGCTTAAAACTAGATCCCTCACTTGGAGCATCGACAACCTTGTATAGATCAGGATTGGTCATGTAAGGTATTAAGTTGCCAGCTTCTGTTTCTTGGCCATTGTCATCTATTGTCCCAATATTCCTACAATATGCATCATAACGTGTGTCTCCTATTGGAAAAAAGCTTGAGCCCATTGGAGGTTCAAGTACCCCAGGTGGACTATATACTACTCCGCCCCATTCAATCGTTGATGCAAAGTCATTCAATTCATCAAAAATCTGTTTTGGCCAAAAACCAACTTGTGTTTGATTTCGCGTGAGCAAAAGCCACCAGTTCCCGTTGACAATGTCCTTTAGTTTTCAAAAAAGACAAAAAGGAAAAATATTTTAGTGTTATACATTAATAGAGTATCAAATAACTCATGAATTACTGAAATAGGTCTAAGACTAATTTACCCGCGTTATGTACATTTTATCTACCCACGCATCCTTACTTCCACGTTGTGTAACAGGAGAGTATACAAAATCTAAAGGTATATCTGTGTTTACAATAACAAATCCTGGACATTGTGTATTAAAACATTGATTTTTTCCTGCCTACAAAAGAAAAGCAACATATACTTTGTTACTCAGATGTCATGAATATAGATTAATGGTAAGATATATAAGACATGCCCATGTTATACAAAAGGTAAGAATAATATTCAAAAAAAGTTATAAATAACTCACTTAGAAAATGTGTATATAGCCTACTTCGACCATCTCCATAAAGTGTAGGATCCACCTGCAATAATATTATACCAAAATAATACACAGCTAAAGAGACGATAAAAGCATTTGTAAAGATAGAAAAAATATGATTGCAGGTTGAGAGTTAGAAAAACTTGTTGATACTCACCAACAGAGAGATTATAAGTAATATAAGGAGAAGATAATGAACTATTAATAAAAGTCAAGATACATACTCTCCATCCAACTTGTATATTTTCTGATCCTTTTTGTATTTTTAACCGACAAGCACTATTTTGTTGGCCTTTCACACGAGGAGTATAAATAGCAGTCACCATACCAGCTCCTCCAAACTTGTTGCTTGGATTATTTTCGGTTTGAACAATAGCAAGCTAAATAACAGAAAACATGAGGTCATACAACGGCTAAAAAAATCTATTTGTTATCTTGAATTGCCCAACATTTTCTTAAGTTTTGCTTTTCTCTCTCTTTTTTCTCTCATTGTCCCCATGAAGCATCTAGTAAACTTGCTGTATTTGAGAAGAATGATTATTATTTAAGCTATTGTATTACTTATCTTGTCCTATGAAGAAATAACACTACAACAGTAAATTCAAAGAAATACGATGAAATATTAATTCCTGGATACTTACCTTGTACCCTTTGGAAGGAAAAGTTACTTTATTACTCAAGTTGTTTCCCTACATACAGTAAGAATTTTATCATGAGATAAGTATTGTTATAAGAAGGTATAATAGCTATCGTCATTAAATTTAATATAGTTAAATTCATAATCTTACATAGGAAAATGAAGTGCTGAAAGAGACATCCTCTGCGGGTGGCATAAGTTTTTGTCTGATCAGGTCATCTTTAGTAGTTCTTCTTATGGGAACTGTTCCTTTTGGACAACCGACTCCTCTTCCCAAAGGCCAACCAGTTATTGATTCGTCGGAATACTCTTTCACTATAGGCAATGTTGGTTTCATCTGTTTGCATGAAAATCTCAAAAACAATATTAATATCAACATATATTATAATATAATTAGTTTTAATTTGGACTTAAGAGAATGATGTAGAGACAAACCTGAGGGTGAAATGTGTGATTTTGCAATAATGGATGGTCAAATGCAGGCTGTTGGTAGAAATTCACACAATCGTATATATCACCATATTCCGTCTGTAGATCCAATAGTAAATATACTATGTCATTTATAAATTTTGCTTAGGAAGGTGACATTTCTTAGTCACATTTATATTCTAAATGCAATTGATTGCTTAGGAGTAGAATATTATTAAAGAAAACATTAATCATTCTATTACTATTGAACAAAATAACAAATAATTGTAACAAAGATTTTCTTTATTTACAGCGCATACCAACAAAAAATAATACCTTGATGGATTTTACAGCTGGCTTGTTTAAAAGCTTTAACTGCTTCTCTAATTCTAAGTCTTCAAGGTAGGATAATTTTGTTCTTCCTTGGACCTCATTGCAGCTCAGAAGAAGAGATATGGCAAGTACAAATATGTAACCTATTGCCCGCTGTTGTATCATCATTGTAAAAACTGAAAAATCACATTATTTGAATCATGGAAATTAGATAAGATAATAGTACAACGTCCATGAATCGAGTTATAAAGAAATTTATTCATGTACCAGAATATAAGTTAGTTTGAATACTTAAAGAAGCAAGGTAAAATTTGATTCCTTGCATACAACTAATAATAGAGGATTGAGGTTCTCCAATTCTTTAACTTTGTGTTTATGTGCTTATTTATCTCTTGCTAATTAACTTTTTTGAATAGTTATTTCAAAGTAAAAATAGGAAAAACAATGACAAAATAAGACCAGAAAAGATGAAAATAAAGTATCTGCTGTGGTATTATAATTTCAATCTATTGATTGAGGTAAACAAATTTCATATCACTACTAATTCATATATATATATATATATATATATATATATATATATATATATGTATATTACTTGAAACCAATTAATTTAAAGAAACATTATAATTCTAATTTATATATCCAACTAGACACATAATGCATTTCATAAGTCATTACAATCGGGTGTGTTTGGTATGAAGGAAAATATTTTCCGAAAAATATTTTTCGATTTTTCCATGTTTGGTTGGTTTAAATATTTTGGAAAATATTTTACTCATGAACTCATTTTTCTCCAGTTGGTAGAAAATATTTTCCCTACCAAGAAAAGGAAAAACATTTTCCAAAATACTTTTTCAATATTCCTCACTCTATTCCCCATCGCCACCAATCCACACCACACCCCTACCTAACCCACCCCACCCCTAACCTACCCTACCTCACCACCCTCGCTCCCACCCCCACCCTAATATTTTCTTAGTAGGAAAAATATTTTAACAAAAAAAGTATTTTCTTTTCATGATGTAGAAAAATATTTTCTTTCATTTCAACAAAAAAAAATATTTTCTTTTTATGATGTAGAAAAAATATTTTTTTTTTCATTTCAACAAAAACAGTATCTTCTTTTCATGATGTTGAAAAAATATTTTCATTTATTTAAATAAAATGATTACTTTATTTTCATCTTCTAGAAAGAGTACTTTCTTTTTTAACCAAAAAAGAGTATTTTCTTTATAGTTATGGATTTTTTTGTGTAAATATTTAGAAGAATAATTAAATTGTTGAACAAAAATAGAGTCCTGAAAACGTTGGGTTTTGGGGAGGGGAGTGGGGAGCAAGGAAACATGGAGACTTGGGGAAAGAGGGTGAGGAGAATAAAAAATTATTTTCCTAAAAAATATTTTCTACTCTCTAACGAAACACTAGAAAATATTTTCCGAAAAACGTTTTCCACTCACCAACCAAACAAAGAAAAATAAGTGATAAAACTACTCATTTTGCATAAAAATATTTTCTATGGAAAACATTTTCCAAACACGCCCAAATGTCAACTTCAACTTCAACTCAAGAAAAAATAATAAAAGGAATACTCACATACCTGACAATTCTCCAAAAGACAAGAACTGCTTCTCTATACTTTATGGCTAAGCTACAATCGTTATGCCTTTATTTAAATAGTGCAATATAGCATAGCTTCTGATTATCGTAATATAGAAGTATTCCTTAATCATCATTACTTTTTTTCCATTTGAATTATGTTTCTTTGATTTACTAGGTCAAATTGAGAAAATCCATATCATATTGACCGTGACATTTATGGTATAAAATTATTGTTGTATATTTTCATAAACTCATCATTATTGTTTTTCCATTTGAATTATGTTTCCTTGATTTACTAGGTCAAATTGAGAAAATCCATATCATATTGACCGTGACATTAATGGTATAAAACTAATGTTGTATATTTTCAGAAACATAGTAAAAGTAATACCTAAATATAGTCAAAGTGATTTGTTCAACCATTAAATTTAAAGTTGCTTATAGAGTAATGAAATGATTATTTTCCATTTTAGAGGAGAAAATGTACATATCTAATGATAGATGTTGATAATTTTGTTCTCATATTTTATAGAGTACTCCGTTGTCACGACCCAAAATCTAACTAGTTGTGATGACACCTAACCCAACCTGTTAGGTAAGCCAATTATCAACTATCCAATTTCAATAATAATTATTAAAGCAATTTAAGTAAATAAAGGTCTTAATATTGTACAATCCCCAAGAATTGGTAGTACAAATTATGAGCTTCTAAGAATAGAGTATACAAAGCGGAAATGAAATAAATACATAGTCTGTTTGAATAGTACATAAACAGAGCTTTTATAAATCCAAGGCTACCCTGAACAAGAGGCAGCTACAACAGGAACGCAGGTACATCTTCAAGTCCCGCAACAATCGAGCACAGCAACAACAGCAGCCAACATCTGCACGCAATGTGCAGAAGTGTAGTATCAATACAACCGACATCATGAACTGAGTAAGTAACAAACCTAGCCGTAGGTTGAAAGTAGTGATGAGCTTCTACCAAGGTCGGGTCCATAACCAATAGTCCACAACAGTCCATAATAACATAAAGCAAATAATACCAGAAGTAACTCAGAGATAAAATGCTCAGCCAATTCATGATTTCAAAAATAATTGTTCTTCCTTTCAAATACATAAGTGAAAACCCAAATTGTTTGCCGGAGTTGCCAAAAATATGAGTGGTTTGAAAGCAATAAATTTCTCCCAAAATCGTTTCAATAATAAATAAGATGTTTCATTTTCCTTCTGGATAACCCGTTTAAAACAAATGTATCACTATGCCCATCTGTAAAAAAATGTGTGAAAAATCATGAATGATGTGATGCAGTACAACATGAGAAAATACCTCTCTATGCTTGTATGTCATGTGTGCATGCCAATGCGATGCAACTCAGTGATAAAATCATAAACAGCTCCTCGGGCAGAACATCACTCATATACAACCCCTTGGGCATACCTCATAATCACTCTTGCCACTCGAGCATACCTCACAATCCCTTTTGCCACTCAGGCATACCTCACAATCACTCATGCCTCACAGTCACTCGGCACTCGCACTCAGTAGGTACCTGCGCTCACTGGGGGTATGTACAGACTCCGGAGGAGCTCCTTCAGCCCAAACGCAATAATCTGTACGGACAACTCACGTGCTGTACGGACATCTCACGTGCTATAATATCATATCAGAATTCGCACGGACAACTCACGTGCCATAATAAGGCATGCTGCAGGCGGCCAGTCCCGATCCATATAATAGTAATAATATATATAAAGCCAACATGGCCTGCTGTGGCGTGCAGGCCGTTCCCATAATAATCCTCACAATCAGGCCCTCGGCCT
The DNA here is from genome assembly GCF_000715075.1 of Nicotiana tabacum. Taxonomy (NCBI): domain Eukaryota; kingdom Viridiplantae; phylum Streptophyta; class Magnoliopsida; order Solanales; family Solanaceae; genus Nicotiana; species Nicotiana tabacum. The sequence continues at coordinate 92,771,692 of NC_134093.1, read as the reverse complement.
CACTCAGTCATCAATCTCTCCAGTTTCTCGGGCTCACAATGTCATAAAAATAGCCCAAAATGATGATATGATGTATCAATGAATAACAGCAGAGACTGAGATATGATATGTAATGAACTGAATATGACTGAGTATAAATTTTTAATTTAAAATAAATAATTCATAACAATATGACCTCCGTGGGTCCCCAAATACTGGCACATAACCTCAATATAATTTTTAATATGCCTTTTAGCTCAATTTCATTAACACAAAAAAAAAACGCATGGAGAATACCAAGATTATTTAACTACAAAATTCCACGTAACCAATTATGTCACAATTTTTATAGTGCACGCCCACACGCCCGTCACCTAGCATGTGCGTCACCTCCCAACAATTCACAAAATACATATATTCAGGGTTCATACCCTCAACTCCAAGATTAGAAGAGTTACTTACCTTGAACAAGCCGGATGCAAATGTCGAGCAAGCTACACAATGCTCCAGATTTCCATTCTGCGCGTAACAACTTCCTAACGACTCAAATCTAGTCACAATTAATTTGATTCAGTCCACATAATTTATAGGACTTAATTTCATATCAAAATATTAATATTTTCCACAAAATCCAAAATTACGCCCCAGAAATCACCCGTGGGGACCACATTTTAAAATCCGATGAAACTCACAAAATACGACAAACCATCCAATTACGAGTTCAACCATACTAATTTCACTCAAATCCGACTCCAAATCGGTATTCAAACTTGAAAAATTCATTTTGTGACGTTATAAAAATTTCCTCCTATTGCTCTTGAAGATTCAATAATATTACACCAAAAATAAAGATTAACTCATAAAATATAATCACAAGGTAGTTAAGAACACTTACCCCAAGTTGGGTGGAAAAATTCCTCTCCAAAATCGCCCAAATCGAGCTCCAAAAATGTCCAAAATGAGAAAGAATCTCGGAACCCTCGTTTTTAACACTGCCCAGGCATTTTCGCACCTGCGGTGCCTGGGCTTGCACCTGCGCATCCACTTTTGCGGATGAAAATGCACGCCTATAGAAACAGCCAGCCTTCCAAAACCTCGCATCTGCGGCCCTTTCTCGCATCTGCGGGCTCGCATATGCACATTCCCCTTCTCACATGCGGTCGCCTCACGCCTAGCCCCAGTCTGCATCTGCACCAACACCTCGCACCTGCGACCTCGCAGATGCGGCAAATTCCTCGCATCTGCGAGCATTGCCCAGCTTCTCACATGGCTGTTTCTGCAACTGATCACACGCACATGCGACTTCGCACTTGCGATCAAAAGCTTTGCAGGTGCAATCACACCAGTAGGCAGCAGCTCCAGCATTTCCTTAAGTCCAAATTTGATCCGTTAAGCATCCGAAACTCACCCGAGGCCCTCGGGACCCCGTCCGAACATACCAACAAGTCCTAAAACATACCACGGACCTACTTGAGGCCTCAAATTACATCAAACAACCTCAAAGATACGAACTACACACGGATTCAAGCCTAATAAATTTTAAAATTTCCAAATTCTACAAACGACGCCGAAACCTATCAAATCACGCCCGATTGACCTCAAATTTTGCACACAAGTCACATTTCATATTACGGACTATTCAAATTTTCAGAACGGATTCCGACCCTGATATCAAAAAGTCAACCCCCCGATCAAACTTCCCAAAAATTTAACTTTCGGCATTTCAAGCCAAATTCCACTACGTACTTCCAAATAAATTTTCGGACACACTCCTAAGTCTAAAATCACCATACGGAGCTATTGGAATCATCAAAATTTGAATTTGAGGTCGTTTACACATAAGTCCACGTTCAGTCACTATTTTAACTTAAGCTTTAAACCTTGAAACTAAGTGTTCCAATTCATTTCAAAACCTCACTAGACCCAAACCAATTACCCCGACAATTTACACAACAACTGTAAAGTACAATTTGAGCAGTAAATGGGGAAACGAGGTTGTAATACTCAAAATGACCGGCTGGGTCATTACATCCGTATATTTTCAAAATATTATTTTGCACTGTTACCCAATTTACAAGGATTATATAAGTATTTTTTATAATTTTTAAAGCTTTAAAATAAATTTTTCTTGCATTATAATTATTCCAATATTTATTAACTATCCCTTCAAATTGTTTAGGGGTGATTTAATTATTCAAATTTATTAATTGTTACCACATGCATATTTCATAATATTTTACTTCATTTTTATATAATATTTGCATTCTTTACATCATTTGTATAGCGTTTGCAATAATAGCCAATATTTTCAATAATTGTCTTTATTATGCTAATTTTAGATTAAAATGACTTTTTATAATTTTACAATTATAGTCATTTATTTTCAAAGTAGTTATTTCAAAAAAAATAGTTTTATATTATTTTTTATCTATTTTTGTAATTTATTTTGTTAAATTTCATTTTATTTTTAATTCAGCCCAAAATCGGACCAAAGAGGTCTGAAATGCTAAAGCCCACTTCAATTGACCCATCGGAAGCCCAAAACCAAGCAACCCAAGAACATGCACCTGTTTGCGACCCACTATACCCGACCCTAGCACCCTCTAATATCGGCCAATCATCTCAAATGATCAACGATCCATAATAAACCCCTCACTCTCCTTATATCCCTCCCCACTAAACCCTAGAGACATTTTCCTCAACCAGCCGCCTTTGCATTCTCTCTATTTCCCTCATCTCTTCACAAAACCCTAGCCGCCTTATCCCCCTAATCCTTTCCGAATCCAGCTATACGATGGAATCCTTTCGTGATTTGCTTGTCTTATTCCGCTACTACTCATGTGTTCATGGTGTTACTTAGTACGTCCCCAATTTTTGCAAGTAGTGCCTTTCAAAATCAGGCCTGGCTGACTCCGATTTTGTGAAGATCTTGGCGATGTTTCACCTATATACACTGTACAATGAATGATTCTTGCATTCTTGTTCCGATTCATGGCCGTTGGACCCAACTAGGTTTTGAAATTTTGTTTCATCTCTTTTACCGGCTCTGTTACTGATTGCATGTGATATTTTCCTTCCTTATTTATATTTATTTGATTATTTTCCATATTTGGTCATCCTAATCTTTCACTATATAAACCCCGTCCCCAATTCCCTAAACGGACCTAACCACTATTATTCTCTCACTCTGACTCCTTCTATACTATTCTAAAACTCTTGATTATGGCCGATTGAAAACCAAGGCCATCGGAATCCACTCTATTGACATTCCAGTGCAAGCATTGCTCGAGGCTCGTTTGAAGCTCCTATGAACTTTGACGCACCAGGGGTTTGGGTCCTGGTGCTCTCGCTCTTTTCTACTGATACTAGAGTTGTTGATGGCACTTGGTTTTATCCTTTATTTGCTTGTTAAATCTGCAAACAGGTAAGTGTTCAGACCCTCGCAATTTTGTTTCTCCCCTGTTAGTGTTCATGCTTCTGAACATCTGTGTTATGTGAACTCTTCTAAACCAATATGACACTGTGTCGACCGTTCTTTGAATTTCTTCTGCAATCCATCATAAGCACTTGTATATGTTTACATATGTTTATTTAGTGTAGTCAATTTGGAATATTTCAAGCTAGTATGCTTGTTTGAGATTGGGTTTATCTATGCTTGAATTCCTATATTGACCGTCTAATATTGAATCCTTTCTCATGCCTTACCTTGAACTTTTTCTACTGAAACCCCTTAGGAAATATGTTCCTACTCATAATTTCTTTGATGAGTCTCGTCCTGCGGAATCTCTTTATGTATAATCTGCTATTTCTCTGCAAATTAATCCTTGACCATCACATGTGACAATACTATGTAGATGTTTAGCCTAATAGGCTCCCTTGCTATTGCTAAACTCTAATGTATGACTATTATATGTGTTCAACCTGAATTATCTCTGACCATTATGTTTATGTATAGCCGAGTACTTATATCTGTTGTTTATTATGAGCCCATGCCTTAGATTCTTGTGAGAAACTAATTCATGCCTAGAATTTGTTCAAATGAGTAACTTCCTGTTGAGTCCTTCATGTACAATATGCTACTTTATTAGAGTCAATTCATGAGGAATCTTCATGCCAATACTATCCCAATTAGGTCTCTCTACTGTTTGTAAACTCTAATGTTATGTTATCATTATGTGCTCACTGATTGCTTAAAACTACTGGGATGAATATATCTAGCATATTCTTCCTATATGGTAAACTGGATAAGTCATGATGCTTGTTTGACATGTTACTCTGAAGTTGATATGTTTCACCTACCACGAGTTCTTATACTTTCTCTAAGACTTTGAGCCTTTGTGTTATGATTGATATCTGTCTGAGACTCAATATCTTAAGTTTCTCATGTTCAAACTAAGTGATTACTTCCCCATATCCACTACTCTATCTGATATTTTACTTGGCTACAAGCTAACTGGAATCATGTCTTCCTTAGGCTCTCATGTTTAAGGCTTTTCGGTATAACTGCTCTTTACCTGTGTTCCTAAATTTTCTTGTTAAGACTCTTAGGTATAAAGTCTCCTTTAGGTTAATTCTGAACCATGCTTACTTGGAAATTCTACTTAACTTTGGCTTGCTATCTCTTAACATGTTTTCTGGAGAATATAATTTGTATCTATCATATGTATGCTATGCCTGTTGAGAACTTGTGTAATCCTGCTTGTGTTCCTTTGGTCTAGAAAGCATTCGTTTCTCTTTTAGCTACAACCCTAAGAGCTAAGTGCGTAATTGACTTAGCATATAACTTGTCACTTGAATGGTTAATTTGACGGGTAAGCAAGGAATTGGCTTTTGCCTTATTGTCAGGCCAGTTTAGTGTTGGGAGTTGAGGCATATCTATAAATATCTGGGGTATGGGCCTGTTCATACACATGAGGCCACAAGTTTGGTCGAAAGCCCAGAATAATCCTTGATTTAATTTGTATCTATGTAGGGCATATAGTTGTCCTAGCTGGGCCTATGGTCATTTATTTGAGTTTGTATTATTCTTATTAGGCCTGTAATAATATGTAATGACAAATAATGGGGAATTAGTGAAAGTGGGGGGTTGTGATACTTTAATTCTCGTATTAAAGGGTAGAAAACATGCCTATAGGATCTAAATGCTTCATTCGCTACTTCCTTAACATACTCTATTTTTACGCGTTGTTAGACAACATGCCTATAGGATCTCGTTTGAGTAATCAAGAACTATTTACATTGATACGTCTTGCAATTATGTGGCTCACCTAGAAAGCATGGCTATAGGACTAATGAAACAAACCTGCATTTAGAATAACTTCATTGCCCAAATTCGTTCATCTAGAAATCATGTCTATAGGACTTCAATGTGTTTAATTAAGATTGCTGCTACTGTTGTCCTCATCATACTGCTGCGTAGATAATATGGCTATAGGAATAAAGTAAAACAAGTGTCCATTCCTAATTACTTTGCTACCTAGATATTATTGTCTAGATATAATGCCTATAGGGTTTCGCTGTTCATTTAGAAATCATATATATTGGCTCCAAGACGAATAATTATGCACTTTCAATGACCCCATATGCCAGTCATAAGTCACCTAGAGATCAGGCCTATAAGGTTATAACGAACCATCTGTTAAAATCAACAGTTTGTAGCATAAGCTCATGAATCTTTGCGTGCATCTATGCCTATGTGTGGAGATCAATTTGAGCCTTTAATTGTTAACTATGTGCAGCCCTAATTGTTTTAATTGTGCACCTAGTTTTATCATTTTTGAGCATCCTAAGTGAAGTCTAGAACTACCAAAGTAGTAGGTCATAAGCCTCCTGGAACATAGGTATGGGACGGGTAAAGCACGCATAAGACGCGATTTAGAATTGAACTAGAACTCTATAGGTAAACAACTTTAAGATAGTAATTGGGTAACATGAGATGATAGTTTGTGCCCGCTGAACAATATGAGCAACCCTTACCTTTAAGAGAGTTGCGAAGTATTATTTATGTTGCACGGGGTCATACTTTAGGCTAAGAGACTTAGGACCCCCCCCCCCCCCCCCCAACAATTTGATAATTTTGGTATGCCTGTTTGAACCTAGACCATATCTTGTAATCTTCAAGGATTGTATACCTGTTTATTAATAATAATTTGCTTTCGTTTCTTATGTGCAATTTGTTTGTCTTGTAAACTAGACTCCCTATATTACTTTAACTTATACAATAATCCCACATAGCGTAAAATTTAGCCTGGACCCAAAGTTGTGGACCTTGGAGTGTGCCTAACACCTTCTATTCAAGGTAATTTGAGCCCTTACCCGATCTTTGGTAACACAAACTAGTTAAAACATAGTTATTTGCAAATATGTGCCCTAACGCACCTTAAGATTATTAGGTGGCAACTCTTCTCTTTTTAATACCCATTTAAAAGAGTTGTCACACGTCAAAACCCGCTTTTGCGAGAAAATGGGGCGCGACAACATGGCGGCTCCGCTGGGGACATACTTACGCTCTTACCATAATGAAATTATCACTTGTGTGGATTGTTGGATTATTTGACTTCTTTCATGCACTTCCCCTCCCTATTTCCCTTATTTTCTTAAAATTACTATATCGTAAATCTCTCATACCTATCTCCCATATTTTCTTCATTTAATTACATTCTCGAACATTTTCGTAAACTATGCTAACTTCTCTCTTTTGAAGACATATTATCCCGACGAGGATGTGTCATTTATAAGGGAAGGCATTGCTGAAGCATATGATGGTTGGAGGATGTTTATCGATGGAGCCGCAAACTTCAAAGGAGTGGACATCAGAGCTGTCCTGGTATCAAAAACTGGTCAACATTACCCGATATCCACCAAGCTCAGATTCTCATGCACCACCAATATGGTAGAAAACGAGGCTTGCATCTTGGGACTCGGGTTGGCTGTCGACATGAATATTCTAGAATTTCTAGTAATCATAGATTCATATTTGCTAATACATCAGGTACTTAGAGAATGGGCCACCAAGAATGCCAAGATATTGCCATACCTACACTTTGCACAAGACTTGATCAAGAGGTTCACAAAGATAGAGTTCAAACATGTTCCGAGAGTTCAGAGCGAGTTTGCAGATGCGCTGACTGCCTTGTCTTCCATGATACAACATCCAAACAAGAACTATATTGATCCCATTCTAATTGAAATCCATAAGCAACCGGCTTATTGTGCTCATGTTGAAGAAGAGTTCGACGGAAATCCATGGTTTCACGATATCAAGGAGTAATTGGAAAAAGAAGAGCACCCATAAACTGCTACACACACCAAGAAGCGCATGCTTCGAAGATTGGCCAACCATTTCTTTTAGAGCGGAGAAGTTCTGTATAGAAGGGCTCCCGATTTGGGTCTGCTATGATTTTTTGATGCCAATGAGGCATTTAGGATGCTCGAAGAGATACACGGCAGAACTTGCGGACCTCACATGAATGGGTTTGTTCTAGCCAAGAAGATATTAAGGGCATGGTATTTTTGGATTACTATGGAGACGGACTGCATCATGCATAGAAGTGCCTCCAATCTTAGGTGCATGCTGATATGATACAGGTAACACCCAATGAACTCAATGCAACGAGTTCGCCATGGCCTTTCTCCGCCTGGGGCATGGATGTCATCAGACTGATTGAACCAGCTGCTTTAAACGGACACAAATTCATCTTGGTGGTGATAGATTACTTCACAAATGGGGTTGAACTCGCTTCCTATTAAGCTATGACTAAGAAGGTTGTAGCATATTTTGTCCTGGATCATATTGTTTGCCGATTCGAGGTGCCTAAATCAATCGTCACCAATAATTCTACCAGTCTCAATAGTGATCTGATAAGAGCCATGTATGAAACATTCAAAATCAAGCACCGAAACTCTTACAACATATAGGCTACAAATGAATAGAGTCATACAAGCAGCCAACACGAATATCAAGAAGATATTAAGGAAGATGGAGGACAACAACTAGTAGTGGCATGAGAAGCTACCATTTGTTCTGCTCAGATACTGCATGTAAGGCCCCATAAAAATTTTCTAATGATTTAAGTTTTTAAAGTGCGCCAACGGTATTTGGGAATAACGTGTTTGATTATTAAAGGAGACCTATGGGATAGAGACACATCATGTTGAATTGATAATGTATGTTTAAGGTGTATTGGAACATACTGGGGAGTTTTGTCAATGGCAAGAACTTGTGTGGAACAAGTTGGATATATTAAGTGGAAAGGATGTTTCAATTGGCACAATACCCGACTTCAAATGAATATAACTCCCTAAATATAATGAATTAGGTGGTGATCTACCTATCAAACTAAAGCCCTTTGAGTATAGTTTTCAATGCACTAAACCTCTCATCATTTGGATATGTATAGAGAATGTTATGGCCATTTTATGGGACCTATATCATATGCGCGCCCAGAAGCGCGACCACACATATTTGAGAGTTTCTGCCTCAAGTGCGCGGCCACTTGCCCAGGTGCACAGCCGCACACGTAGAAGCCCATTAAATAACCCCAAGGACGGGTAGAGAGAGGGGCTAAGTCATTTCTTCAAGACTAGGGCTTTCTCTCTACCACCCATCCGACCAAGGCTTCAAATACACATCTAAGGTGAGTTTTTAAGTGTGTTTTTATGATGATTTCCCTTCTCAATCACTAGCTACAACAAGGTTTTGTATTGGATTCCATAGGATTTCTTCAAAATCTCAAGAACACCCCAAAAGTTGACTTTCAAGATTTGGTAAACAAGAGGTAATCTTTCACCCTTAAACCTACATGCATGGATTATTAGTGAATAAATGAGCAAGGAATAAGTACTAGCACTTATGAGATGGTGATTGGAAGGCATAAATACTTAAACTAGATTATTGAGTGTGGTAGAGATTTTGTAATGAGTTAATTAGTAAGATTTGGTAGATGTGAGTTCATTGATGATTATAATGGTGCTAAGAAGGTAGTTAGTGGACAAAGGATGTTGTAGTATCTCTTGTTGGTGGTAAGGTGGTATTGTTGGAGGAAGAAACACCATTACTAGAGGTAGTTGAATGCTATGCACTCTAGGTATTTGATAAAATGCCAAAATGACCAAAAACCTGGAAATATTTACTAATATTGGTCCAATTGAATTATGTTGATGTAGATTGAAATTGTAAGAGTAGTTGGTGGTTTTAATATTGCTAAAGAGCTCCATCAAGGTATGTTAGCTAAACTTTCTCTCTCAGAATCGAATTCCATAATGTTTCCGTGAGTTTCAAAGTATGGGTTGTGTATTAAAATGTTGTGCCTTTGAATCGTATTTCAAATGCAAGCTAGTATGCCAAATCGTGTGAGGAAATCTCAATATTCTTAAGACTATAAATTGCTCATATGTGTACCTAAAAGTCTTGATTGGAAATGCCTTACTATTGATAATCTATAAAGGTGGTCGTAAACAAAATAATTGAATTGGGGATATAGAGTGTGGCCAACATGCCAAGAATTTAAGTTATGACTGTGGCTAGTAGTGCAAATGATTTGAGAGAATGCGATAAAGAATATGAAATAAGCCTCGACTCAATTGTGTTAAAAGTGATTTGGAAAATAGAATTTGCCTAAGAGCTTTTGTACTCAATTCATGCCCATTAGTGGCTGCTTTAACTAATGCTTTACTTTATAAATATATCCAGTGTGATTTGAGTTCTATATACTCATGTGTTGAAATTGTACATTGTCATTTCTGGGGAATAGTATTGCAAGAGTAAACGGTGTATTGATGTTTATGATTTTTCATGTGTGTTTCTATTGTTGGCTGGCATGCCTCATTCTTTCTGAAGAAACTATTTGTGTTTGAAGTTCCCATTTCAAATGGATTTGAAGTATATAATTATGAAATTTTCTATATGTTATATTTGATGGTGATCATTGAAATTGAAAGGGGTGAAAGTGTGGAATATGAAATACGGCCATTGTGTCAGGAATAAAGAATCTTGTGAATGGCCAAATGAGCCAAGGAAATATTGTCGTTGTGAATGACTGAAAATACTAATGAGCATTTATACAATGTGAAAGATGTTGAGGTGAGTATAATAGTATTTATGTTACCTATGTGTGCAAATAAAAAAAAATATTTTTGGGAGCATCATTAGCAAAATTGAGGAAGGGTGGGTCATAAGGCCTATCCCTGAAACTACACGTGCCGGTGTAGGGATGGATTGGGATTATTCCCCTTATTTGGGATGAAATTGGATCCTTTGGGAAATTGTGATATTATTCCCCTTAATTAGGATGAAACTGGAACCTTTGTGGATTGGAAAAGTCAGCCCACACGGCATATGTGGGAAGGCGACCTAGCTGATCGGGTGGAGATCAGACGCCATATTGCGCATATGGTGGTACTACTCTTGGTTACAACTTTCTTTCGCATCACATGTCAAGTCACATTGTTCGTGGGGAGATGGCCTGGCCGATCGGGCATGTGTCGCACCCTTTCTTTCTCGCAAAATCGGGTTTCGACACATGACAACTCTTTTAAAGGAAGGTGTTAAAAGTGAGAGTCGCCACCTAACGAGTTAGAGGTGCGTTAAGGCACCTATTTGCAAATAACTCTGGTTTAACCAGTTTGCATCACCAAAGATCGGGTAAGGGCTCAAATTACCTCGAGGAGAAGGTGTTAGGCATTCCTCGAGGTCCACAACTGTGGGTCTCCGCTGAACTTGAATTATATGAATTAGTCAAAACCAAGAGGTAAAGACAAGAAGTTTGGGCAATTATTATCAAAAGTCTACAAATGAACACAAATAATTTACTTTAAGACAAGATGGGGGGTCCTATGTTTTTTAGTCTAAAGGATCACCCCGTGCAATATAAATAATACTTCGTAAATCCCTCGAGGTGGGTGTTACTCATATTATTCAGTGGGCACAGACTATCATCTCCTGCTACCCGATTA